>NW_010225295.1:0-22338 GCF_000690775.1 Eurypyga helias | reverse complement strand
CACTCTCTGAGTGCGGCCATCCAAGAGGAATGAGAAACTGAAATACACTCTTTGCCATTTGTTGGTAGTCTTTATTTATATGTTTAAATAGGAAAACTATACTGATAATTTATGCACCTTCCCAATATTTACTGATTGGAGGAAGGAAAATTATTTTGGTTTGCCTAAGATTAACCATAACAGAAGCCATGTGGCCCAAGGAACCAGCTTATTTGGAAGAAATCATCAAAGCCATAGAGGGTTTTACAATCCATCCATACAAAACCCCATATGCCAGTCAGGGAGGAAGATCATAGAATCACAGAATGGTTTGGGTTGGAAGGGAACTTAAAGATCATCTAGTTCCAACCCCCTCTGCCATAAATTCTGGAAGTCTCCTGGGGTGTTTCTCTGGGACATCATATGAAGATCTGGTCCTCCACTGCTTATGGGACCTGCAAGTGGTCAACAGAGGTTGTAGCAAAGGCCATAAAATGTCCTCTTTCTCCTTAAACCACTACTGCTGTATTTATTCACTGTAAGGACTAGCACAAAAGGTACAGGTTCAGCTGTTTCTCCCTGGGATTCACATGGACCAGATTTTGAGTTCTCTGACCCTGAGCAAGCTACTGGCAAGCCCTCATATTGTTCATTGCTAGTGAGACGGTCGGTCAACATAGGAAAACATCACAGAATTAGTCTTCTATTTTTCATATACAGAGGCACACTCAGCAACCGTCCTTCCTCATCTACTGAGACAGAGTAGAGAGGAACATCATCATACTGCTATTTGTTAATTAAAAAAAAAAAAACCCACAACCCAAACTTCACTGTTTCAAAGACAATTTCAGACATAATCTCATGGACCTGTTAAGGCAACCTGTAATCCATGCAGGACAAAACATCCCATGCAGTGTTAATAATATGAAATAAAAATAAAAGAGGAGTTCACCAGAAGTTTATGTAAAGCTACAGAAGAAATGTAGTTACTGCACGTGTAATGTGATTTGGACAATGAACTTTATGTCTGTGCTTGCACAAAAGAAAAAAAAAAAAGGATTGCATGGGTGTTAACATTTACTAGAGATTATTATATCACCCTCTGCACCTTCGCAAAAGCAAGAATATCCCTTCCCTACGGGTAAGCCAGCAGCGTGTCATGCACTGCGGCTCAGCCCTAACGTGCCGGAGGACGGATCCATCCTCGGGCCCATCTGTGCATTCGGTTGCGAGAAAAAATCTGGCCTTTTGCTGTTTAATTCATCAGGACTTTGCCCTCTTTCTCATTCTCAGCATGACTCATTAAATATCTGCAGACCAGATTTTGCTCTTCATCTTAATCAAAAAGACTCTATTATGTACTTGAACACAGACTTTCTCCCTTTCTTCCAAAATAAAACTGAGACACGGGTTGAAGTGTTTGTCTAAAAAAACCAAACAAACCATGGCACTTCGATACTGATAAGTGTGAGAAAGTGGAAGTGACAAGAAACTGATGAAGGAAAGGGTGAATTAAATTTTTTAGACAACTGGTTTCTAAGCTAAAGCATTCTGGTTTTGGTCAACAGATAAAAATGCCAAACTCACTAAGCTGCTTTCAGCTGAAATTCTTTTTCTTCCTCCCTTTACCATAGCTGAAGCAGCCCATTGCAAGCTTTCAGAGGGAAATGATTTTAACCAAAATACTGTGTATCCTCAAAATTTGCCCACATTTAAACTTCCAAACGAACAAGAAAACTAGAAAACAAGAGGGTTTTTCCCCCAAAATTAGTCAGTGAAACTCTTCTTCACTTTTTCCATTCTTAGATAACTTCTAAACATGTCTATCTGCCATAGGGAGGAAAAAATTTAAAAGTAAATAAAAATCAATTATTTATACAACCCCACTGAGTCCCAGCACCACGGGTTACGCAGAGAGAAATGCACATACAAGACATAGCAGGGTGGTGAAAAACAAAATGCATCTGATAGGTTCTGGCTCCAAGGGCAACACTCCTGGAGAAACACAAACTCCACAGGAGCTAACCTTCCAGTCCCTTGGAAATCTCAAGGAATCCCAAAGCGGACATTCATTTTAGGGCCGTAGCACTCATTTTGTCGGTAAACCCCAGAAATACCATTCTGAACACTTGAGATGGCTTAACGGCCTCCAGAGATCCGAGGAGGAGGTCAATCAGCACTTCTCTTCCAGTCCATCGTAACAAGCAGCCCAAGCAGTTAACGTCAGTTAGTTTAAGTGAATTTTTTTGCCTTCATGCGTGCACGCACATCGTAGCAGCTTCTATAATTAGGGCACACCAAGAGAGAAGCAATTTGTAAGGAAAATGACATCTCGAAAACGTGTCTTTCTCAGAAAGGTGTTGTATGCACGCCTGGGGGGGTAAAGCTTGCAGATTCAGGGAGAAAGCCTCTGTAATGATGCCACAGGCATTAGGCGCAATCCTAATCGGTTTTGTCTTAGTGTTTAAAAGTCCGAAGTCATAAAATGAAAAGAAAAAACACATATGCACACACAGGTGCACACATGCACACACTGCTCAGGCACCTATGCTTGACTAAAGACAAGGTGCACCTAAAATAACCAAGATATTGACCAACATGTGAAGATTAGTCTCTCTAGACCCTGTGGATCTGATTACAGTGCACAGACAAGATGCATGTGGGAACAAGCCAGGGGTGAATATATATATATAGGTTGAGATTTGCTAGAAGCATAGCACGTAGTGCTCTGGTTCATGTTGGTATTGAGCTTGCTCTGGACTGAGAGCATTTTGGGCTACCAAATACCAAACCTGTTCTTTTCCCAAGCATTTAAACAAGGCAAAGATGTGCTTGCTGGGGCGTTGCATCCACCAAAATGCTCCCATCCCCAACCCATCCAGGCTGCTGGATTGTTGGGTTTGGTGCAGCTAATAAGCGCGTGCAAGCACCTGACCGGGGTCTCAGTGCAGTCGCGAGGGCTTCCTTTATGTCCCCTTCCCTCCCTGCAGACCCACGCCAGGCACCCTTGGTAACATGAAGCAGAACCGCTCCATCCTTTGGACCACCACACATCAGATTTGGGATTATTTTTGTAAGCAGGAAGAGCACAAGATCTCATAGAATCATTTTGGTGAGAAGAGGCCAATTCTCACTAGACTGTGGGCCATGCTCTGCACAAGCTGCAGGCACGAGCCGGGGGGATGGTCCCAGCTTTGGTCCTGGCCTAGCACAGATGACCTGCAACATCTGAATCTTTCTCCCAGCTTCGGAGAATCCCATCTCCTGTTTGTATTGAGGCTGGAGGAGGAAAAATCCCTCTGATCCCACCTGCAAGAATATGGGGGTTAACAGCTTTGGGTCCTAGTTGCCCACCCTGAAAAAGGGACAGGGTATCTCCATCTCCCACCCATCCTGCAAATAAATCCAGACGACCTCCTGATGCAACGAGCTGAATACACACTGAGTAATATCGCAGAAAGTTCTTAGCATACAGGTGATCCAAAAAGACTGACTAAATAATCTCATGATCCCTTCTAGCTTTAAAATCCATGATTGCGAGAGCTGAAAGACATGCCACAAAAAAAATATAATGATGCTTACTGTTAATGCCAAGACTAGACAAGTTTTTGCCCAAGATCATGGCTAAATAACAGAATTTCAAAACTTCTAGTAAACTTTTGTGCCTATAAACTGGCTGAGTAGGTGGAAAGCAACACCATCTTCCAGCAGGATTTTGTGTCATTAAAAACATGCTCTGTTAAATGAGCTGGGATTATGTCTGGGAATTTCCATGTCACTGTCTTAAAATGTACTTTAAAAAAAAAAAAAAATGTAGCTTTGCAGACAAGGAAAGTTAAAATTCTTGTGCCTCCATTAAAAAGACTGAGGCTTACCTTTCTCAAATGGTTTTTGCTTTGTTTTAAAAATGAAGTCTATCTGTGCACTGGCATATGAATACCCTGCCCTCATACTCTTTTTTAAGCTCATTAATTCAATCAGAGCTCTATTACAGTCACTTTGTCCTCACACAGGAATTGGCTGCTTAATGCTCAAGCTCAATGGCCATAAGCAAGATTCATCCTACTGCTACAGGATAGTATTTTACACACAGTAATTAAAGCACTGATATTTAGTGTTGCACTACAATCCATGGCATGAGGATAGACACAAATCTATTTCTTTTTGAATGCTGAGTTCCCATCATGCCATTACCAATGATACTTCACACAGCAATGATGAAATTCTCCCAGTTTCGTGTACTCCCCTACCACACAGTGATATGAGAAATCACAAAAATTCCCTCTTCACACAAGAAAGAGGTTCATAGACCCAGTGTACACCAGCAGTTCAGGGCATTACACTAGTGAGGGACCAGATTACCCTGGCTGTCTTCAAATTAGGACCTTGGGATGTGGCATCTGTATTGAAGATGCTCCAGAAGACCCAAAGGGATGCTACTGCCATGGACCCTATTACACATCACAGCATTGATTTTTACAGCTAAGACAAAAATCTCTTCTTCTTGCACTGAAGCTAAAGCTTAGGATGTGCACGAGTGCAGAAAGCGTGAGATGTGGAAGGCATACTATTCCAAAAACAGCCTGCACCTCTATTCTAAACAGTGAAAAACTCAATCAGCAAAAATCACTCGCAGTTGAAATGGTTATATGCTGGTGAGGCACCACCTGGAACACAGCTTATTAAAAACAACCCAATATCAAATAAGAAATATGTTTGCTGCATGCATGAAGGTGCCACAGTCCCACCTCCCTCGGGTGCATTTTGGTACTGTGAGAAAACAAGTCCCGGCAGCTGCTGAGCTCCAAGACACACAATAAGACAGAAATGCTCTCTAACCGCTGGCTGGCAACTGAAACTACGTCAGATGTTACCTGTGTCAAGGACAGGCAACCTAAAGTACAGCAATGTGGTACATCCCAGGATCCAGCACACGAAGATCTGTATCAATATTAATCTTTTTAGCGAAACCCCATAAGGATGCCTAAAAAAACATGTGACAATTTTCTGTCCTTTCCATCTGTCATCCCATTGCATCTCCTCTTCATCTTGTGGTGGGTAATTTTCTTAAAGAAACCAGCCCCCCTTGGACAGGGGATGGAAGACACACCTGAGCCACAGAGAGCACCACCACCCATGCACGAGGCAAACTTCCATGAGCCAGGATGTCCACATCACAGAGGTGGGCAGAAAGGTGGCAAAGAGTCTGGAAGTCCTCCAAGCAAACATGCCATCAGCTTGGTATGGGCATCCACTCCCCTACCACAGGGGGTCAAGAGCTGCCCCCATCTCTCCACCCAGCCAGAGCTGGCAGCGCGGCTCTGAGCAGCACTCCATTAGGAAAGCAGCCTGCAAGCCGAAAGAGAGCTGAAACACAGAGGGAGGAAGAAGCCAGCTCAAATAAATGGATAATTGCCATTTAATTCCCGCGTATTAGATTTGGCAATACTTGCATTACGGTTAAGTCAATAAAGCAACTTTGACTCGAGCTTGATTTGACACCGGGACAGACCGATCAATCTGTCTGAGATGCAGGCTCCCAGACCTGCCAGGGAGACCTCCGGTCGGGGCAGAGGAAAGGCCACCACTCATCTGCCATGTGTTGAGGGAAACGGTGCTTATGTGCCAAAATGAGTATTAAGCAAAAGTCCCCTTGATGCTTTGCCTAGATTGGGCAGCCTCATTCATGGACACACGCAGCCCCTGATTCCTACAGCTCAACTGTGCTCAACAGCAACAACTGGCCACCTTGCTGGAAGGTGTTGCTGTGCCAAGCACATCTGCCCATCATGCCCATCCATATGAACACAACGTAGGAGGCAAGCCTGTGCAGGAGATTCACTGTCAGGGAATTGGCTCAAGAGAGTGAGCTAATTAAAGCTGCAGAAGAGAGACAAAAACTTCCCCATGTATGCTCTCTGACAGCCTGTCACTCCAACCTGGCTGCCCATCGGTAGGAGAAGCCGTCTTGGAAAGGATGCCCGTGCAACCTGCCCGTGAAAGCGGGCAACAGCAAAGGGCAGTGAAGGAACAACCATAGCAGATGTTTATAGTCCAGTTCAAATGTTACCACACCATTGGAAGGATATAGACGGGTTGGAGCGAGTCCAGAGGAGGCCACGAAGATGCTCAGAGGGCTGGAGCACCTCTGCTGTGATGAAAGGCTGAGAGAATTGGGCTTGTTGAGCCTGGAGAAGAGAAGGATCCGGGGAGACCTTATTGCAGCTTTCCAGTACCTGAAGGGGCTACAAGGAAGCTGGAGGGGACTTTTTACAAGGGCCTGTAGTGACAGGACAAGGGGTAATGGGTTTAAATGGAAAGTGGGGAGGTTTAGGTGAGATATCAGGAAGAAATTCTTCCCGGAGAGGGTGGCAAGGCACTGGCACAGGTTGCCCAGAGAAGCTGTGGATGCCCCATCCCTGGAAGTGTCCAAGGCCAGGCTGGATGAGGCTTTGAGCAACCTGGTCTAGTGGAAGGTGTCCCTGGCCATGGCAGGGGGGTTGGAACTGGGTGGGCTTTAAGGTCCCTTCCAGCCCAAACCATTCTGTGTTTCTATGATTCTATGAATACTAATAAACATACTTCCTGGCACCTGGTGTCAATAGATATAAAATAATTCATCCGGTTTACATGTGCAGCTCCCTTTCCTTGGGACATGTGAAGCCCTTGCTTTTTTGGCATGTTGCAGTCTCCTTTGGGGTGGACAAATTCTCCCTCTACTGCAACACCCATGAGTGACTCATAAGAGTACGTGGAAACCAGGTGAAACCACAGGAGTTGGAGTTCAACAGCATAGATACCAAGACAGCAATGTAACCACAATAAAGATGTGTTATGTGCATTATACAAAATAGCATTATGTATTATATACAGCTGCTGTAATGACTTAAGACATCTGCTCTATCCAATAGCTGCAAGAAACTATGGAAAGCAGAACAGAAAACCATGACAAATGGTTTTCAGTGAGAATACAACTAGGCATTCTACAGTCTCTCAGGCTCTATATTCTGATAAACCTGGAAGTGCCTGGAGATACTGTCTATTGTTTCAGCAGATTTAACATACATAGAGCACAGGCTCTTGCATTCAACAGCAGAATGCACCATAACAGGATTTACCCATATAGACTGGAACTCTACCACTGTGAAGTAAGGACCTGTTCATCCCTCACTGCTTTAAAAAAAAAAAAAAACAAAAAAAAAAAACCGAACCCAAAATAACCAAACCAACACTTCATTTTACAAATCTCAAAGCAAACCACTAAATTAAATAAAATATCTAAATACCTCTGTTCATTTGTTAGTTTCAGAATATTAGTGATAATTCTTCATCTTACAGTAGTTACATGCATGTCATGTGGCTACGTATACACCCAGATAAACGTAAAACATGGGTTATAGTATATTACTTTCTCATTGCAAATATTTTCCTGAGATGTCCTAGAATGAGAGCACATTAAATGCACCTGCTATTAAATCTTTGCTAAAACCTCCAAATTTCTTATGAAAATCCAACGTGTGCTGTTAATGAAACTGTTGATTTTTTTTAACGTACGTGTCATTTTGATGAATGTAGAACATCATTTCCATAATGTCTTACATGTTTCAAGCACTACTGGGTATTATACCATCTTCTTGATATCCCATGAAAACAGATTATTAGCACAAGTAAGAAGGAAAATAGAATCATGGAGCCATGTATGGTTACAGAGAATTTGTTTCAAGGTAAGAATCATCGTACAAAACTTCCCAAGTGCTTGCTCGGCTCTCCAACCACTAGATTAATACTTTCCAAACCTTGTAATAATTTAATTAAAGTGATCAGCAGATGAGAAGTAATACTGCACCACTGAATGTAATTAGATTTCAAGTTTATCCTCTAGAAATCAAGAAAAATATATATTTCTTCAAGAAAAGACATTTATTTTATTCTGACAGAGGAAAGGATAAAAGAGAAAAACCAATCACTTTTTTTGATAACATCTCTCTCCTCTCTCTCCCCACTGCCTTCCACATGACAATGCTTGCCTGGCTAAATAATAAAATAATAAGTATTCTTCAGAGCTAATCTTCCTGTTCTGAGCTGTCTGAGCCACTTTGTCCCTTCCCACCCATGCCATTGTATAGCAAAACAATAGTGTGTCTGTAAAAATGACAACAAAACCCAAATGGAGGCGAAGTCTCTACCATGTTGGAGACTGCCAAGAAGAGAAATAAAAATTTAGAGCTTCTTACCCCTATTTGGCAATTGTACGTCTTAAAAAAGCTTCTCCTCCATCCCTGTCCCATGCAAGTATTAGGTCCCTGAGCTTCACTGAAGCTTCATGCAAAATTAAAGTACAGACGCTGAGGGAAGGTAATCTACCCTAATCAGGCAGTAATGAAATTACCTATGGAGACTATTCCCACTTTCTACTGCCTAAAACTGCTGCCAAAACCTAAACCTAGGTGTTGTCCAGCACCTCCTTACTATAGAGGCATGCACACATGCAGGGTAATATTGAAAGATCATACTAAAATGTTTCATTACTCTAAGCAGAACACTGAACACTGCTAACTAGTGCAAAAATGCAAAACACTAAACATTTAACTAAATATGTACAATTTCCAGATGAGGCTTGTTGAATTAACATTTTACTGCAGCAAACTCCAGGGCAACGACTGTCTTGCAAATTAAGTATTTGCTCTTCATCCCCTTACTGAGAACAGGGTGGTTTTACTCTGCCTTCTCAAGGTCAAAGAGCAAGTGGATGGGCAGTAAAAAAGGAACAGCTGTGTAAAAAGGTTGGTTTGGCTGATTCAGACCTTCCCCAGAAGCACCTTTGCCTCCTGATGCTACATCCCCTTCTAGACAGGGCTGTGCCCCAGCTACTGACTGCATCAAGTGGGCATGGGTTGTGCATCCACACCAGTAAAGCTCTCAACCTAACTGGTTGCCTCTGAGGACGGGTGGCCAGGAAGTGACCCAACCAACCTACAAAATAAGAACAGGCACGCTGGGAAAGATCAGAGGTCTAGAGCAGTGGTGAACAGCAGACGTCCAGAATGAAGAAGAAGGTGGAAGGCATACATGCTACTGCACAAGCACCCTTCCAGCTGCTGACTACTTCCATGTTGGGGACTTTTTGAGCATAAGGTGCTTTCTATGGAGTACTCCACCGTGTTTAGTCTCCCCTCAAAGCCACACACACTTTCAGGACCTGTAACAAACTACAAGAAGGGGTTCAATGACATAATTGGAGCTAATAGAGGCTCCCCTCCCTCTGTTTATTCTGGACATGACAATTGCTACCTTCACATGACGTGTGGCGACCAAACGCAACTCTTAAGCCTTCACAGCCAGGAGATGTGTCTATATCAGAATAAAGATAAAGTTACTACCCAAAAACTGGGCAGAGAATCACTTTGCTAGTGAAATATCATTGACATGAACCTCGTAGTTCTAAATCCTTAGCAACTCTTCAGGGGAGAAAAGAAGGAATGAAGGAAAGAATGAAAGAAAAAGGTTTGCAACATGAAGGGCTCTTTGTAGCTTTTGAGAGATTTCTAGTACTTCTACAATGCTGTTGCTGCTCTGCACGTGCTTGTAGGGTGAGTGTTATAATCACCTGAAGGAAGATGATTCAACATCTTCCTGAGGCAAGAGGTCAACAGTGTAAATCCCAAATGAGCAACCTCCTCAGTGAATCATGAAACACAAAGAGACTCTCCGAGTCAGCTAGACCCTTCCCAAGAAGGAAAGAAGCACAGAAATGCTCCTCCATACACCTACTCTCATCTTAATGCCATTCAAGCAGCAAAGCTGGTTCTTCAATTC
Organism: Eurypyga helias; assembly: GCF_000690775.1. Lineage (NCBI taxonomy): Eukaryota > Metazoa > Chordata > Aves > Eurypygiformes > Eurypygidae > Eurypyga > Eurypyga helias. The sequence continues at coordinate 12,543 of NW_010225295.1, read as the reverse complement.
TTAAGACTATTCCAGTGTAACACGGTCCAGTGGTGATTTATTTTCACTGCAGAATGAAGAAGGACACTGACATCTCTATACAAGTTTGCTTTTCTTATTAACTGGCCTTCACATTTTCATTGTGGTGCCACCCAAAAAACTCCATAGATTGTGCCTTATGTGCTAAGCACTACAATTAACTCCTTACAAGCTATTGCTTACAGGTCTGCCATGGTCCTCTTGGTGACTCAGATGCATCCTCTCTGAAAGGTTACACAGGCACCTCTTTATTTCCCAGTCAAGACCTAAAACCAGACACCTCCCTATGTACAAACTGGTAAATCCCCTTCTGGATGTCTTACAAAGAAAGAAGGAAAATGTATTAGTCCAAAGACTATAAGCCAAAAACTCCCATATTTTATTCCTGTCTGACAGCACCTCAGGAAAATTGATTCACTTATCAGTGAGTTGGTTACTTCATCCACAAAACAATGATGATAAATACTGGACCTTTGCTTTGTGGGACATGAAGGTTAAATTCATTAATGTTTGCAAAGTGGGTGAGATTTTTGGATGAAAGGCACTAACCATGGGAAAATTATTATTATTTATTCTCATGGGGACAGACGACAGCTTCCTTAACTCTACAGGAAGACGTACATGCTACGGTTAAGTGTAGGCAAAGCTAACTCCTGCAGGGTTCAGATCCCATCCGTGCTCAGCAGTTCACTTACTGAAACAGAAACCAGGCAGTCAGGATCAGCCTCCTGTCCCAGCGAAAGAGCACGGTCTAATGCAGCACGGCAAGATTACATTTGATCTACAGATGTACGTCAGCGCTTTAGGGAGAGGTATGCAAGAGAAATAACCAGGTGGAAAGAGAAAGTTGTCATGCTACTGAAAGGAATGCATGGAGCATTGAAGAGTGGAGACTGTCTTCCTATCACTAGCAGGCAGAGCTGGTCACTCCCACACCATTTACTGCTCAGCCACTGATTAATTGCAAGGCACTGGGAACTCACCTTCGTACTCATTTTCAGTTTGCTTTTGTGTGGTTCCGTGGACAAGAGAAGACCCCCACGGAGTACAAGACGGAGCAGAAGAGAAGGCTCCGGAGAGACCTTATTGCAGCCTTCCAGTACCTGAAGGGGCTACAAGGAAGCTGGGAGGGACTTTTGACAAGGGCCTGTAGTGACAGGACAAGGGGTAATGGGTTTAAATTGAAAGCAGGGAGGGTTAGATTAGGTATCAGGAAGGAATTCTTCCCGGAGAGGGGGGCAAGGCACTGGCACAGGTTGCCCAGAGAAGCTGTGGATGCCCCATCCCTGGAAGTGTCCGAGGCCAGGCTGGATGAGGCTTGGAGCAACCTGGTCTAGTGGAAGGTGTCCCTGCCCATGGCAGGGGGGGTGGAACTAGATGATCTTTAAGGTGCCTTCCAACCCAAACCATTCTATGAATCTATGATTAAGATAAAAAACTGGCAACAGAAATGTAATTCTCAGCCTGGCCACCATTCACCAGCAACACATCTCCCCACAGGGCACACAGCCAGCTTTTTGAACCTTCTGACAAGATGCCATGTAAATGATGGCAAAAGTGCAGAATTGCAGACTTACAGAATGGTTGAGACTGGAAGGGACTTTTGGAGGACATCTGGTCCAACCCCTCTGCTGAAGCAGGGCTACCTAGACCCAGTATCCCTGGACCGTGTTCAAACAGGTTTCGAATGACTCCCAGGATGGAGACTCCACAAACCCTTTGGGCAACCTGTGCCAGTGCTCACTCATTCTCAGACTAGATGGACGCCTGGTCTTATGCAAATGGCAGGTCCTTCCCACCCCATGATGCGTTTTCACCATCACCTGCCAGACGAGCCCACTGTGTAGCCCACCTTCACCTGTTCTGCTGCACGGAGGGTTGGAGCACACACTGTCCTGCACAAAACATGAACCTGGGCAGCAGGACTACAAACTCCATTACTATCTATTTATTAAAACCAACACATGAACATGAGATGTAGGAAATGAGAAGATCTTTGAGGAAGGCTGAGCCCACCCAGCCTTCTCTCTCTGATGAGAACTTAACTTCCAGATTCAATAAACCAAAGCTACTTTTCATTATGACATAGCAGAGGATAAACACCATTGCATTAGTCAGCTCCCAGCAGCCAGCTTTTGAAGGACATTGAGTGGGTGGCAGAGAAAACTTGAAAGCAAAAGGGAAAAATCAGACTGCAGCATGGCATTATATGGATCAGGTCTTCTGGTGTGCAGCACAGTTCCTGCTGTATTCAGGAGGCCTCTTCCTGAGAAATGATATCATCGTTCCACACTGCTGCTCACCAAATGCAGACCAGCAATGCCCAGCTTTACTTCTCTCTGCTGAGTATCTCCCAGATATTTATCTCTATATTACGAAGAGTAAGGTACATAAAATAAAAATGGATTATCAATTAATCAGTTTGCAGAAATAAACATGTCACATATTCCCTCCTCTACTAAAAGGGACAACTGAGCTTTGCAATAGCCAACTCTACTTCTTGAACTTTTCAGGGGAACTGATGTTTTTTCCACAGGACAGAACTGAGCATCCATCACAACACGCAGTTTGTCAGAATTGCTGAAAAAGAAATCGAATCACGGTTTCCTGGTAGAACAACCGAGGTCCGCGGTGGTGAGCTTGATTCTAGTTTGTGCAAACCATGGCTGGTAAATCGTTACTGCTATTCCCAGGTAGAGAGACAGCTTCCCAGCTACGATTCTGCATTGCTGGAGAAATGCTGCTCCCTCTCAAGTCAAATAACTAGCAGGGTAGAGGTAGACAAAAGCAGAGCTTCAGGAGTGCAATTCCCCTCCCACACTCATGATGGGCAGCGATAATTATATGTCCATTTGTCCATACACTAGAGCACAATCCTCTCCAATACCATCTTTGCCTGGTAGCCATCTCCCAGTGGAGCTTGCAGCTTGATGGGGGGAAAACCAGTGAGTGAATCATGACTGATGCATTTGTTGTCAGTATCCACTCCAGTACCTTTAAGGATTGTGCTTAATGCAACGGAAAGTGCTGTGGAACGTTAAATTTCCATCTCGAGGACAGACAGTCCTGCAGGACCGAGGCTGTTGCTGCTGCCTGCTGAGAGGGACGTGCTGGAGCCAGCTCATCCTTGCCGAATTCCTCAGACCCATGCAGGCTACCTTTTTCCTAACTAGGTCCCTCAGAGAGACCTGAATCTGACACATGAAGGTGAACTTTGCTGCTAACACACTGGATCCAAAGAAGAAATACTGAAATCAACACCTCAAAAAAAATGTAAAAGCTGAGGATTCTGCTGCCACAAGACGGAATCACCAGTAACACAAGGGAAAGGGTTATTTTTCTCTATCAATATTAAAGCATTAAAGAAATCTATTCATTACATGTTTACAGTCACCAAGGCAGTGTCACTGCCTCATCTTTATCAATGTGCGTGCATGTGGTAAGCCATAAACCCCACCCCAGGATGAGGAAGTGAGTCCAGCCCTTTCTGCACTGGTTTCTACCCAAAGCCTTCCCAGAACACCCTCCCTTAGAAGAAGATATCCTTCCACAAACAAAGAACACGAGATGAGCAAGCACTTGGGGCTGCCAGCATGGCTACCAGACAGTGCAATACTCTGCAACAGTAATTGCAGGAATGATGAGAACAAGCAAGAGGAAGGTCCAATCTTATAACATTGAAAATCAAAATGGATTTGCCAACCTCACTTTTCAGTATACCTCGGAATTGTAAGGAAGGCAATAATTATGCCTAATTTACTGAGGTAACTGTAGCAAGAGAATTAAATACTCTGACTCACACACACAACAGCAAAGAGTGCCAGGACCAAAACTGTTTTACCCCAGTGTTTGCCCCATTGGTGTGGCTTAACCCTTGAGCAGATGAGTGGTACCAGTCACAGTCCAAACCATCCACAGAAACTCTTTTGTTGGTGATTTAAGATAACACTTAGGCACAAGCCACAGGCTACGGTGCTCACTTGGGAGAGGGCAACCTCCAGAGCTGAGCTGGACACCTGCAGCCAACCGCATACAGCAATACGGTAAAATGTCAGGCTCAGCCTGAGCCCAAAATGATGTGTGTGAAATCATGCAATTAAATATTCAGCATGGGCAGTCGCAGTGATGAGCACACCAAGTGTTCAGGCTCCTCCAAGAGTTCACAGGTCTGTCCCAAATGCACTCTGAGACTATGAAAGCGCTCACCATGAATGCTCCGACTGCCAGAACAAAGACAAACTTGTACGTCTCCATGGCTGTAGGAGCGGAGATGTTTGACACACCCAAGTTCTCAATTTTGGATTGAAATACCTACAGGTATTAACCTGGTTTTCCACTACCATAAAAACTGCCCTGATGGGAAAAGAAGTGAAAGAGGACTAAAGGCAAGTATATAATAGATGGTTTAGGGTTTCTTTCGTGCTTTCTTGGTTGAATTCAGGTGATTACCAATGAAATAACTACCTAACTACAACCTAGGCATAAAAACATATTTTACTTCTTTTAACAGGCTTTCATATCGCTTCAGACTTGAAAAATACATCTTTTTGATAGGTTTTCCCATCACTGAAGACTTAAAAAAAAGTGTGTTGGTTTGTTTGTCTCTTTCTTTCTTTTCCACTGTACAGTTCTTCCATTGCTTTTATCTCTCTGAAGCTGCTGGTACAAAAAGGCTGACTTCTGTGATGCTGGTCATAAGCAGAGGCTGAGAGGATGACTTAGCCCACGAGCCAGTCAAATGATCGGCAGAAGTCCCACTAGCGTCTGCCAGGACTAGAAACAGGAGCTTTAATAGTTTTCCAGGTAATTGCACCCAAACAATTTCACAAAAACAGGAAATGTATGACAAACGAAGAAAAAAATACATACATACATATTATCTAGCTATATACACACAGAAATGTGCTCTGATGTCAATTTTGGGAACCGGTTCTCACCACCTTACATATACTAAAGGAGATAACAACCAAAGAGAACTGTGTGTTCATGACTAAAGAACTGTAAGGTGAGGGAAAACATTGAACATCACACACAGACACAACAGCACAAATGACCTACAGCAGTTCTCAGTGACAACCCCACTGACTCCTGTACCATGTGATAGTTCTTGGCACCTTCTCCCACCTTTGAGTCCAGACCTGAGAAAGGCACCTTCTCTGCTGGGAATGCCTTCGGCTAGCAGAAGCAAGGCTGAGGTATGTTGTGCTGCTTCAAATAACTTACTTGCTCATAAATAGGGCAATTTAACCCTGATTTATGTCACTGAAGTTGCAACTCAAACTCACTCAGAAGTCCAGGAACACAAATTAATTGTTATTAAACAACCTTAAACAGGTATAATAAATCTGTGGCTTCAGAGGAGCAGCAATGGTACCACTGGTTTATTACAAAACCATAGAGTAATAGAATAGTTTGGGTTGGAAATTATAAGAAACACATCTCTTCCCTTATTAGTAATGATGATAGACATATTTTCCAAAGGTTTAGCTGGACTAAAATATGCATCCAGAGTTGGTCTTAATATCTTCACTACCATGCAGAGAAGATCAACGCATGCTGAAGAGCTTTGTAACCACTTCTGACTCATATCAGGACATACGCAAAATTCCATCATTAATGATGTTGCAACTATGCCCTTTATTTAGTCCCCATCCAGAGATCACTGACTGAGCAAGAAACTACACTGAAGGCAAAACTGTTTTTCAAGAGTAGCAAAATTACTCTTAATGCCTATGTAATGTCTTTCATTTGTTTAGATAGCTTTCTTCAAATTCAGTCATTTTCTAATTAGTAAAAGAAGCTATTGTCTGTTCCTAACAGGACACATCTTCCCAATTCTAGCAAGGTATTTCTTAAATATTGACAAAGTTGTTCATTTCATATTAATATTTGTATACTGAAGTTGTATCCCAAATTAGTTATAAATTATTTCTTCAAACACTCATGATACCGGTGCATAATGTGCGTGTTAATCCAATAATACCACAAGGATGTTAATAAATTCAGTCTCGTAGTCAGGAGAGCTTTCCAAATATTTTGCATCTCAAGAGTAGTTAACATCATAGTAAATTTCTGAAGGTTGGTGGAATCATATAATCACAGAATGGGTTGGGTTGGAAGGGACCTTAAAGATCATCTAGTTCCAACCTCCCTGCCATGGGCAGGGACACCTTCCACTAGACCAGGTTGCTCCAAGCCTCATCCAGCCTGGCCTTGAACACTTCCAGGTATGGGGCATCCACAACATCTCTGGGCAACCTGTTCCAGTGCCTCACCACCCTCTTGGGGAAGAACTTCTTCCTGATATCTAATCTAAACCTCCTGAGATGATGTAACTCAAAGAGTGTATGCTCTTAGCCAATAGCAGAGCCAGGTAAATTACAATTCCTTACACCCATGCGAAAGATTTAGGCAAGTGTGTTTTATCTCACATTGGTATTGAGTTTAGCAGACAAACCACAGACCTGTTAAATGACAACTTGTTAAACTCATGTGGCTTTCCTATGTTTTGAAGCCTTCAGAGTGCAAGGGAAAAAAAAAAAATCCACATCTTTGATCTCAGCAAAAGGCATATCCATTCCTTTTATTCACCTTTTTAATTCAGATCAGAAGTTCATCTTCTTGAGGCAGAGATCACATGCATATGGGAATTCACATTGCTGAGAAGAGTTAACTCACCACCTAGTAAAAGCTCCCCTCCATCCCAAACAAAGTCCCAAATCCTACCTTCGTTCACCATGTTTGAAACTCATGGGCCATTAAAAGGCATCTGTGAGACACACCGTGAGCAACACACAGCTGATTGAGTCACCTTTCAAAATATAAAATTAAATCCTATCTCTTCTTTCTGTTTTGCTGTAATATTCAAGATGCGTCACACAGTGCACAGACACTGTTCATGAGTTACTCTGGCCTGCTATTTTTTTAATAGCAAGGTACGAGTTATCTCCTGAAACACTTGGCATATTCCTGGTTGACAGAGGTAGGGGTTTCCCCAAGTATTTCTTAAACTAACTTGACATTTCATATAATTAAATCAGCAACTAGAGAGTAAGCATTTGAGCTATCATAATCCGAGCTTCACATAAATGAAAATAATTGTACTATCTCCCAAATCAGGGAAAGACACAACCAGACTGGCTAAAACCTAGTATTAGAAGTATAAACGGTTATAATTTTATTAATCACCATTCTTGCACTGGTGCCGGGAAGGAGTTGCTCCCCAACCGAGCGCTGCGCAAAACACGCATGATTAAACGCCACCTCCCCAGAAGAGCTTATGCTGGATGTTTCTTTGTTCAAGCAAGTACATGAACTTGCCATGCGTATAATTAAATCTGCTCTTTTGGGGAGGGCCCAATCCTGCAGACATATGTCTAGTAACAGTTCCTCCAAGAATAACAAGCTTACTCGTGTGCGAAGCAAGACTGGAGCCCCATCACTAAGGGATGGGATTAAAGGCAGGCATTCAATTATATGCTACTTTTTCCTTTTAAGCAGCCAGGCCTAGATTTCTTTATCCAGTCTACGAGATCTATTTTCTCAGAATGGGAACTTTTCTCATACCACACAGGTGTCTATGAGAGGAGCACACGGACATTTCCACCTTCTCCTCGAAACTACCGTTTTGAACAAATGAGAGACCTTCTCTATTTCTAGCACATTTAAGTCCTACCAATCATATTCAAAGAATCAAGCCTAAAAGCTGATCTACACAAATACGTGCATTACAAGCATTTCTTTGAACGTCTCTTGAATGTGCACAAACTACAAGTACTGTCGATTTTTCCTCCCCCAGTTCTGGAAAAACAATTAAGCCCTTGGAACTTAGCTGTTCTTTTAACAACACGTTTTTGGGTTTTTTTTGCAAGTTGCTGTGCTTAGTGTCTAGTCCTTGCCTGCATTGCCAAAACACAAGGAAGAAGACTGGCTAACATCAACAGCTCCTCTCCAGGCTCCAAGGGGAAAGACTTAATTTTATTAGTGGAATTGGCAGCACCAATGCAGACTGCATGGAAGCACCTGTGCTGAGCTGGTGCCACTTTTCTTACCTCCCCCCTTTCTTTCTTTACCATCGTGATAAATGGCTCTGCTCCATCATCTTTTCACTATTTTCAGACCAGGCTGCATGTCTCACTGCTCTGAGTGGACCAATTATCATACCTATTAAAAACGCTGGTGGGCAGACGAGACCTAAACACTGTCTCTTCTCCACTGAAGAGACAAAAACCCGCCAGATTCAGATTCAGCTACGTCCAAGCTGAATAACCCTCCCCGTAGTAGCTTAAGAGCAGCAATAAACTAAATGCAACCATCCTAAACAGGCAACTGAGCGGGTGGTTCACAGGGTCTCACGTCTCAGTAGGAGAACATACCAAGTCAGCCTCTCCAATGGCTAAAGACATTAAATGAGCGCTGAGAGCTGTATGTTCTGCAGTTTCTTAGAGCAACCCTCCAGCAAAGTGCACGAAGTGACTTGATATTGCTTCTCGTAAAGCCGCTTGCACCCCTGTTTTCTTCTCTCCAAGGGCAGAGATGCATTTGCAAGGTAGCGCCTTGCTCTGGTCGAGTGCTTAAAACTCATGGTTTTCTTAAGAGTTAACAAATGCTGCTGAGCGTATTTATAACCAACATAAATAGTGCTTAAAAAATAAAAATCCTCCTTCCCTCTCCTCTCACTACAGAGCAGCACTACAGGGAATGGAAGGGGAAATTCATCCCAAAGCTCCCTTTACTGCAGCCATCCTTGAAAAGAAAGACGACTTACTTTTAGCACACGGGTATCAGTTATACTGGAGAAAAAATAGCAATTCCCTCTAAAGGAATTCAGCTAAATCCAGCCTATGGTCCAGGAAATACATGATGGAACAGATCACACAAATTACATTCCCGGACTTTGCTTTAACAAACCTCAATAACACAACGGCACACCTTAAGCATCACCTAGATCTTTCCTGTATTTGTCTCTCCAGAAGACAGCACTACCCATCCTACTCCTTTTTCACCTCCTGTCCCTCTGTAGTGGGAAAACACAACCTGTTTCTTTGCTGAGAATATAAAGCAATGAATAAACGCACCAGAACCTCAGCAGAAAAGGGATGATAGAGGCAGCTATAATCCCTATTTTTCAGGGACTAAATAGTGATCCTCCCTGTTAGCTTTGGTCACTGGTGTTCACATAAATATTAACAGGTTTCATTTTCTTATTTCCCCCTCTATGGTAGTTGGCTCTTTGAGGATACTGTTTTTCCCCTTTCAAAACTACACCCAAATTTCCTAGGCTGGAGCCATAAAGCAAAAGCGAGAAGGTTCCCAGAAAGCAAATAGCTCTGGCTGGGGTTTTCATTTGTTGGTTTGTTTGTATTAACCCTATAAAATAGGGACACACAAGGTTTCATGTCTGAGATATTATGGTTTTGCCATTGCTCTCACTTTATATGTGACAAAAGATGATTGAGGGAAGTGATGATGTGTTGCAATGGTACCTCTCTCACCATGTTGAAAGTCCAATAGCAAGAAGTCTTCCTGTTTTTGTCTCTTTTTCAAAAATTGGAAGTTTTCTCTGTTTTCCATTAAGATCCTCAGGCACACTCATCCCTATGTCACACCACACAACTATCGCAGGTCTGTGGCTCTCAAATATCCCAAGGTAGAGTTGGAGATAAACACACTGGCTGCTTCAATCAAAAAACAGGCAGATTAACTGTAAAAACCTTGTAGTGCTGCCAGAGACAAGCCCACATACTGATCTTGTTCAGAGAGGTGTGGTGGGCTCCCCAGGCCAAGGGGCAACTTGTTGTCCCACCCTGTGGCTGGAATAAGGGCCAAAGGAGTCTCAGAGAAAATCAGGGGAACAAACAGGGAAAGAAAACGAAACAAAAAGTGGGAACTGAGTTTCAGAACGAATTAATTCTTTATTTATAAGGAGAACCCAAAGAAAAGGTAAATTATGCAATGAGCGCGAGAAACTCTTGTAGATCAGTCTGGGAAAGATGCTGCTCACACCTGAATAGATACAAGTGGACAAAGACTTTCTCAACATACATGTAATAATTCAAGATTCAAAGAGGGAGAATCAGCAGTTGCTACAAACTGGAAGAAGCTCAAGACACACATGTGAATGCTCCACCATCCACATTCAAGAAAATAAAAAGTCCAATAAATGCGTTTCCAACCCTGGAGACCAGCTTTTCTCTATGGCCTAAGTAAAGCAGCGAATGGTCAGTCGTGCCCTCGCTGGAACACTTCTGGAGAAACAGAAGGTGCACGAAGTCCTCGGTACTGTAAATTCAGCTCAGACATTAAAAAGCCATTAGAAATGGATAATGAAATTAAGAAGGGGAAAGCTAATAGGAAGCACTGCGCAGAGGGACCCCTGCTGGTGCTCAGCAACGCGGCCAGCTGAGCACCGACAAAGAACAAATTGAGTGTTAGGAGAAGGGAAATAAAGCAAGCGTCATAGCTCTGCTTGGCAGGAAAAGCGTAATAGATTCTGTCTCGGAGATGTATCAGCATCTGTAGCTTTTAAATCATGGAGGAAGGCAGAGGGGAGCAAAGCTTTTAGCACTCAAAGCAAAATCTGTGACGAGACCTTTATGATGATGAAACACACTTGGGAGCGGAGGAATTAACAGGAGGCAAAATATCCAGCAGGAGACTGGACACCCCCAGTCCTTCCCCTGTCCTCTACCAGCCTTGAGATCCCAAAGAAGAATAAGGCACAATCTTTTCCTCCCTGCCCGTTGCCCAGTCTGACAGCTTGGAAACACATAAATATTTCTTTGCAATTTCCATAATCACAGCAAGATCCTCAATATGCTTCAAAACTACGAACGGAAGAGTAATGTGTAACATGAGTTATCAACACTATTAGGCAAAGAAGGGCTGCTTCAGTTTTTGCCCAGAAATGATGAGGGAGGTAGTATCAGGGCTGAGGCAAGACCTCGGGATAACCAACTCTTCAGTCTTGCCCTCAATGCTAGGACAAATCAATTTGCTGTATTTCTCACCCCTCACCTCCCCCTATGAAGGATAAGATGAAAACTTTCTTATTAAAAAATGGGGACACTTCTTTCAGGCCCTAAGTACTTTCAAATAAGTCACAGACCTAAACTGAACACTTTGGCCATATCTAAAAGCATCTGATTAAGAAATGCCCTATTCAAAACAGTTTATCATCAGTGACACTTCACTGAGCTGCTTAAACTGAATTTAATCTCCATGTCAGATGGCAGCTTAACCAGCTCATCCTCCCCTTTTCCACGCAAACAGTAAATCAGAGTAATTTTGCATCTATTTCTGCAGCAGCATTTCCTGAAGAAAATCAATGCCTGCTCTCTCACCTGCACATAACTAGGCTGGTTATGTCAGAGGACAGCAAAACTCTTGTAAAAATAGTGTTGAACTATATTATCCACATTTACACCAGCAGAAAAAAACTCATTTACCCTTTAAAATACCCCTGCAACAGTAAGAAAGTGGGGTTCGGTCTCAGCTATCTACACGTGTACCACTATACACGCCAGCCAAGAGCAGCTGCCCCTGGCATAAAGCAAGGGAGCTGCTTAACCCCAGAGCTAAAAGTGTGCGTGGAGCTCTCTGTCAAAGGCTGATTAGGATCTTGAGACTGAAATAGGTAATACCGAGCAAAAGGCACACGTTTCTGCCTCTACAAGGCCAGGAAAAGGGAAGCAGCAGAATTTTCCAGTCTCACACAAGGTAGCTCGCAAGTAGGGAAAAGTGTTAAGAGCCTACAATATTAATTAAGTTAATAGTTTGGGATTTAAGACAGGACATCAAACATGCCTGCTACATTACAACCTACTTGCGTGTGACTGCTCCAAAATCCCAGAGCAAAATCATGTCACTGCAGATGCAAGGACACGGGTTATGCTTTGCAGATTTCAATCAAGCAAAATTTGCCATTTGGCTGGGTCCTTTATGGACACAAGACTAAGCTGACCTTGAAGAATTACTATGAAAGCTTCCGAAGACGGGCCGTATTTGATCCTGCATAAACGTAATCACTGGGAATATCAGGAGAGCATGCCTAAACGAGCACTCCGCTCTGTCCCACAATGGTCTTGTTTTCCTATTAGAAAAATAAGTGATTTATTCTTGCTCCAGTCTCAGGGGTGGGCAAACTCACTGTGAACACAGTATTTTTCCGCTGACCCTCCAGGTAACTGAACTAACACGGGGCAATGGTTGCCCAGTTTGTCCAGGAAAGTTACTTTTACCCAAGTGGGACTGCAACTTTACCTTCATTTCTCCCTAGTTAATGCAAAGTAATTTAAATCTGCAGACAAGCCAACTCATTCCCCACTTCTGCCTTGAGGATGATTGTCCCGTTTCCTGACAGTTCCGTTGCTGCTGTGCAGTGTGGGGTTGCTATACACATTATCTCCATCTTTATCCTTCATCTCCAATTCTTTCCTTTCACACACACAGCACTAACATGAAACTCTTTCTAAACTTCCTCATGAACACATCAGTGGGTCTGTTGTAGTTTAACTCCGGCTAGCA
>NW_010225294.1:371-644 GCF_000690775.1 Eurypyga helias | reverse complement strand
ATCCGCGGCCAAGAAGTAGCCTGAGTGTGGAGACAGCGAGGGTGGAGGGGACATGGACATGGGTGCCCCGAGCCGCAGCAGCATCACCCATAGCATGGTCCCAGATCCAGGTGCCCCTGGGCTGCCTCGGACAAGCTTGCCCTACAGGCATGGGGCTGCTTGGTGTGCACAGGACAGGTCCCGGCCATGGGGACAAGGGGATGTGGGGTCCCCCGGGCTGCCTTGTGTCCATGGGAGGGAAGCCAGCCCCTTACCTGAGCCAGTGGTGTGGTC
>NW_010225294.1:0-286 GCF_000690775.1 Eurypyga helias | reverse complement strand
GCTCTGGCCAGAGAGAGGTAACTGTGGTGAGGGAGTGGGGATAAGGCACCCCACAAGCAAACAAGTCCCCAAAACGTCCCATTCCCTCTGCTCCCCCACCCTATCCCCGAGTTCACCCCATGCAGGTGCCCCAGGGTAGGATGCATGCTCAATCCAGGCCCCCAAGGCAGCAGCATCCATCTCTGTGGGTGGGGGCCAGGGTCCCCTCCTGCCCACGGCTGCCCCCCTGCCCACGTGCCCCTGCCCATACCCGTGGTCCCCGGCGGCACCCCGTCGGGGTGGCACT
>NW_010225293.1:0-521 GCF_000690775.1 Eurypyga helias | reverse complement strand
TCCGGCTGATCCTCCCCCCATTCCCTCCAGCACCTCCCCTTGTCCCCGCCCCACCGGGCCAAGCCCCGCCCACCTGGCAGTAGGGTTGGCTGCAGACGAGGGGAGTTAATTAATTACAGCAAGAATGTTAATTAACCCCCTCCCAGGCCCTTAATTCCCCCAAGAGTGTTAATTAACCCCCTCCCAGGCCCCTAATTACCCCAAAAGTATTAAGAGTCTAGGAGGGAGTTAATTAATTACAGCAAGAATGTTAATTAACCCCCTCCCAGGCCCTTAATTCCCCCAAGAGTGTTAATTAACCCCCTCCCAGGCCCCTAATTACCCCAAAAGTATTAAGAGTCTAGGAGGGAGTTAATTAATTACAGCAAGAATGTTAATTAACCCCCTCCCAGGCCCTTAATTCCCCCAAGAGTGTTAATTAACCCCCTCCCAGGCCCCTAATTACCCCAAAAGTATTAAGAGTCTAGGAGGGAGTTAATTAATTACAGCAAGAATGTTAATTAACCCCCTCCCAGGCCCTT
>NW_010225292.1:0-240 GCF_000690775.1 Eurypyga helias | reverse complement strand
CCCTCTCCCACCCCCAGCAACGAGAGCACGGACACCGCCTCCGAAATTGGCAGCGCCTTCAACTCCCCGCTGCGCTCTCCCATCCGCTCGGCCAACCCCACGCGCCCCTCCAGCCCCGTCACCTCCCACATCTCCAAGGTGCTCTTCGGCGAGGAGGACGGGCTGCTGCGCGTCGACTGCCTGCGCTACAACCGAGCCGTCAGGGACCTGGGGCCCGCCGTCAGCTCCCGCCTGCTGCAC
>NW_010225291.1:26962-31001 GCF_000690775.1 Eurypyga helias | reverse complement strand
CATTCTATGATTCTATGAATATACTAATAGAGATCAGATAGTTATTAAGTACCAGAATAGAAAGGGGAGTTCAGTATGGACTTGGAGAAGAGAAACTCCAAGCAAGCAATTACTAAAACACAGAGGGCACAGAAATTGCTGGAAAAGGCAAAACATCAAGAACAAGCATTTTGAAGGCAGATACAGTGAAAGCAGTAACATGGAAGCCTTCAGCAAATACAGCTTGTTCTGCACCCTGCCCTGTATACATCCCAAACATTACTACAAGAATCATTCTGTAAGTACATGTGATGGAAATGCAGATATGATTCCCAAATGTAGAAGGAAGATGTCATGCAATATCCAGTCATGCTAAAGCATAACGTACCCAAAAAAATGAACAAATATCAATCAAATGAAAATGACAGACTCAAACTTTGCTCACTCCAGTGGGCACTTTGCAGACAAAGACATAAGCCTGAAATGTCCAGCCTTGATGGAAATTCATTGCTCTCTGAAGCCCACTGAACACCTCATTTATTATCAAAATTCTCTGAAGTTTCTTGGTTTACAGGTTCTTCAGAGTATAAATGTATTCCACATAAAGCACATAAATTTATTCAGGAACACCACCACTTCAAACACAAAAATAAAAACAAGAGCCCAGAACACAAAATAGCTCTAAGGTCCATTTATCACTATTCTGGGGTACTCAGCAGCCAGTCTTCATTCAAGGAAGCAGATCTTGCCTCACATACAGAGGCCAATTCCTTGCACTTTAAGATAGTAAAAACAGTCTTATGAATGGAGCAGCTCTTGACATTTACTCCTTTCCCCTGTTGTCAAGAGAGGTTTTGAACACCCCACCAAAGTAATGATTGTCACATACATACCAAAATTTATTAGCAGTGACTCTTACCTCATGTTGTGGTTTAACTCCGGCTAGCAGAATACCACAAAGCCGCTCTCACAAATCTGCCTCCCTGCCAGAAAATAAAATTTTCTGACAGAAAATAGCCATTAAATGCAAGAAAAAAAGAGAAGATAATACAGGTTTAAACACCTACTTCAAAAAAAAAAAACATTGTACATTATGAAGCACAAGAATAACAAACATAATCGAATTACACGCACAAGTGGACCTTTACATTTATTTAACACTAAAATTCAAAAACATTCCATACAAATTCCTTAAATTATTATAGATACCAAGAAATTTCTAAATGGCAAACAATTGCAGTTTAGACAGCACAATGAGGAATTGTCCTCATAGGCTTAATTTGTCTTTATATTCTCTCCAAAAATTCTCCAGGATAGATCAGACTTTAATGTCACCTGATAGAATTGGTCTATCATAAAATAAAAATCTGATAGACTGTAATCACAGAACACATTATTGCAGGTTTTCTGTCCAGGTCATAAAATTGAAACAAAGAAAGTTACAGAACTTTGAGAAGGAACTGCATATAAGCAGCAATTTTCATGGCTTATATAGCCTCTTTCCTTCATTGAGCATACATATCAGTATTCCTCATGAAATCTAGTCACCCAAGTCTTACTGTAAGACCACACTAAAACAAAACATTTATTTATTTATTTGTTATTTCACTCCTGAAATTATTTTTAGACCTGGCAGTATATACAAAGAAAATAAATAAAATAAGAAATTAAACAAAAAAAGAAACAGACAGGTACTGTACATTTTTGTCATCATTACCAAAGAGGCAACACAGAATTATGTGAAATATTAAATCTATGCAATAAACAGAAAAACAGCACTAAATTGTAAAAGCCTCTGGGAAATATTTTTGTCTTTTCTTCAGTTAAATCCAGGTTTGTGTCTTCATTTAAATTCAGATTTATGTCTTTTCTTCAGTTAAATCTAGGTTTATACTGCCTAGAAACAATAGCATATTACCAACAAACTGAATTTTACTATAATACAATCAGATTTTATTTTGAGAACAAGATAAAGTGAGCTCATGTATCTCTACCAGGAAATAGTGTGCAGAAAAAAGCGTATTATTTGTTTTGGATTTGAAAGTTTTGTTCTAACAATAATTAGAGGAATATTTCTTATATTAAGGGTAATCACCACTTAGTGCTAATGTCTGACTAGTTAATTCAAGAGGATTATTCTAGCGCACTAGTGGATAATTCAAAGAATTAACTTGCTAACAGGTGACGAGTATTTATCTATGCTCTTCATTTGTCTATCACTAATATTTACTTACTATTACTATCTCAATATTAAATGTTAAGTTATACAAATATAACAACAAATATTTTCAAAGATTTTTTTTAATTTTTCAAGAAAAATTAGATGGAATCAAAGTCTGTTCATGATTATCATTATTCAAGCCTGGACAACCCAAAACCAGCCTAAAATTCTTGACAACAGGAGCAGTCTTTCCAATCTTAACTCTTTTGTCTAATTACAGCACTATCAAATCATCATTTCCAGAGAGCAGTATCACTGCATAAGAAATAAGAACTTGTTAAAGTGTATCAGTGTTCTTAACAAAATAACACCCCACAACCCCAAACTTACGGAAATATTTTCTGAACTAAAATTTGTTGTTAAACACTTAGTATGGGGATGATTCACCTCTGGTAGGGATGACACAGCAGAACAAAGACTATGTCCTCAAAGACAGTAAAATTAGCACATAGTAAACATGTCATGTCCATTTAAAAGCAGCATTAGAAGTATGAAAGTACAGCATGCTCACAGGACACCGTGGGGCAAAGATCACTGTTACAGAAACAAGAGTTTCACAGAACTAATGTATATTTATATATCCATTGCTTCTTGGACAAGAAGCAGCAGAACCAAAAAAGAAAAAAAAAAAAAGCAAATGTCTTAAGAATTTAACAACATAAGGAGAGTTATATCATGTGTGCTAGTGAAAGGAAAGTGAACAGTTCAAGGCATGTCTAAGAATCCCTTGCACTTAGAGCACACTTAAAATATTTCTCTTGCTGTGTTCTGAACCACAGCAACTGCTGTGAAAATGTGAGAATAAGTCTTTCCCACCCACTGCTAGAGTGATAGCTTGCAAAGGTATCCCATTATTTGTCGTATGTCTTCAAAGACAGCTATGAAGACTCTCTTGATTCAGCTTTGATACCTGGTGAATTTTTTCATCCACATATATAGAAGGCAAGCTAACATATTCTCACTTTTCATTGGAAATAACTGCATTATTTTTTAAATGTATATCAAAGTGAGTTATGTGATAAGAAAATCCAAATTATCAGTAAGAAAACCTGACAAAAACTCTTTTGAACATCCTGCTCTAAGATTTTCAAACAAAGGTATTCTAACATGGTGTTTATGTTCTTTTTATATATGCCAGGCAAATGGTCACTTGCTAGTAAGAGTACAGAGAAATATATCTCATGTGCATTAACAGTAATAATAAGGGTTTCCACAGGTAGGTTGGCCAGAAAAAGAAGGCTAAAGAAAAAAACCCCACCAGATAAATAAGACAGGAGATCTGGTCACTGCATGGAAGAGGCTGAGGTACTCAATCTTTTTGCATCAGTTTTCATTGCAAATCTCTCCCCACATCTCTCAAGTCCCTGAACCTCAAGGCAGTGAGGGAATGAAGTACCTCCCATCGCAGAATATCAGGCTCAAGACCCGAGGAACCTGAACATACACAACTTCATGAGGCTTGCTCAGATGCATCCCAGGGTCCTGAGGAAACTGGCAATTGTAGTTGCTAAACCACTCTCCGTATGGTCAATGCAAATCTAAGTCCCAAGTACCTGGAGAAAAGGGAATAGTGCACCCATTTTTTAAAAGGGTGAAAAGGAAGACCCTGAGAACTAATGATCAGTTAGTCTCCTCTCGGACTCTGGTAAGATGATGAAACAGATCCTCCTGGAAAATATGTTGAAACATTCAGAAGACAGTGAAAAGATTAAAGAAAGTAAATATGGTTTCATCAACAGCAAATTGTGCCTGAACTAACCTAATGGCCTTCTACAATGGAGTGACTGCATCAGTGGACAAAGGAAGAGTAAATGCGATCATCTACCTGGACTTCTATAA
>NW_010225291.1:16669-26914 GCF_000690775.1 Eurypyga helias | reverse complement strand
TATATGGATTTGATAGATGGACTATTAGATGAGTAAAGAACTGGCTGGGCGGCCGCATCCAGGGCGTTGCAGTTAATGGTTCAATGTCCAAATGTAATTCAGTAATGAGTGGTGTCCCTTAAGGGTGCATAGTGGGATCAATACTTCTTAGTAGCTTCATCAATATCACACACAGTGGGCTTGAGTGCACCCTCAGCAAGTTCACTGATAACAGCAAGGTGGGTGGTGCAGTTGATAAGCTTGAGGAACAAGATGCCATTAGAGAGACCTCAACAAGCTTGAAAAGAGGGCCTGTATGACCCTCTTGAAGTTCAACAAGGACAAGTGCAAGGTCCTGCACCTTGGTCAGGGTAATTGCCAGTTTCAGTACAGACTGAGGAATGGGTGCACCCTCAGCAAGTTCACTGATAACAGCAAGGTGGGTGGTGCAGTTGATAAGCTTGAGGAACAAGATGCCATTAGAGAGACCTCAACAAGCTTGAAAAGAGGGCCTGTATGACCCTCTTGAAGTTCAACAAGGACAAGTGCAAGGTCCTGCACCTTGGTCAGGGTAATTGCCAGTTTCAGTACAGACTGAGGAATGGATTGAGAGCAGCCCTGCAGAAAAGGGTTTGGGGATACTGGTAGATGAAAAAATAGGTATTAGCCAGCACCATGTGCTTGTAGCCCAGAAAGCCAATTGCTTCCTGGGCTGTACAAAAAGCCCACATGGCCAGCAGGTTGAGGGAAGTGATTCTCTGGAGTACTGCATCCAGCTCTGGGGGCCCTAGTACAAGAAAGACATGGACCTGTTACAGCGGGTCCAGAGGAGAGTCACGAAGATGATCACAGAGGTGGAACACCTCTCCCATGAAGAAAGGCTGAGAGAGTTAGGGTTGTTCAGCCTGGAGAATAGAAGGCTCCAGGGAGACCTTACTATGGCCTTTCAGTATATAAAGACAGATTAAAAGAAAGACATTTGCCAAGGCCAGTAGTGACAGCACAAGGGACAAAGGCTTTAAACCAAAGGATGGTGGACTTAGATTGGACATAAAGAAGGCATTTTTTTATTATGAGGGTAGTGAAACAGGTTGCGCAGAGTAGCTGTGGAGATCCCATCACTGGAAGTGTTCACAGTCAGTTTGGACACAACTTTGAGCAGCTGGACCTAGTGAAAGATGTTCCTGCCCATGGTAGAGAGGTTGGACTAGATGATCTTTAAAAGTACCTTCCAACCCAGACCATTCTATGATTCTTAATTACTCCACCATGCTTACACAAATCAGCAACTCTAACTCCACGCTTCAGGGGAAAAAAGCAGCGAGATATCAGTGATTATGAATATTCTACCATCCTTCTAGAAAAAAAAAATCATTTTCTGTATAACACATATTTATGTTTTCATCAAAAAGTGAATAGATGCAGAGAAAGTGCCTGCACACAATATTCAAGGAAATAAAAATGTAACTGTAATAACATATCACTTAAATTCAATTGATAATAGAAATATTTACTAATAAGCCACAAGCTTCTAGCCAATAAGCACCTCTTACACATCATAGTACAAATCTCACAGCACATTAATAACAAGTCATTAAAAATAAATCCCTTATTTGACAGTGGTAGATAAAATAGGTTTTGCACTACATATATGTGCTAATCTAAAGACTGAAGTAAAATTCCTCTTTATTTCAACTAAGGCTTTATATGAAGCTAGGTGTCATGCTCTAGCTTTTACTACAAATTAATGAACTTCAGTAGCCAAAGGAAAAGAATTTTTTGACACCAATGGTATTGCTGTGCTCTGCAGATGGAACTAACAAGCGATGCCTAAAAAGGGATAAAAACAATATAGCAAAGTTTCAATTTAAAAAATCCACTGAGATTAAGCAGGAAGGGGCAGTAGGGTGAGATGATTGTTTTCTTGGTATTTGAAACAAAGCCAACTGTTTCTGTTTATCTTGAGATATCTCTACGAATGAGTTTTTCCCACTTTCATAACAATGAGGCTTCAAGGAATGGGTGAAGATAAATTCTTTGCACTGAAATCCATGATTAAATTCCAAATCGTACTTTGTTCTGTAAGCACTGATCAAGTCACTCAGCAAAAATTTAAAGTCAATCATGTTGTACTGCTTATGTGTTCTAACATATCAAAACCCACAGGCATTTGTTTTAAATAAGTCACTTTGAAAACAGTTATCTTAGAGTGTACTTCCAATAGAATTGCTTATGGATAAGACCACAGGGTATGGGTAAGGTTGGACACATTCATAATGCTGTGGTTTTCCTTCACTACTGTTACAACAGTTTTATGAGAGGCATGCAGCATAAATTAACTGCATGCTTTTCTCCCTTTTCTTCCTCATTGTACACCCCGGTGCCTGCCGTGTCTTGACTTTACTTCTGCTTTTTAGAGCAGCTGCTCTTGGGCAAGTGGAAATTAAATTAAGAAGTGTGACTGTTGTTATACTGTGCTATTCTCTGAAATGCGTGAAGAAATCAACTGAAAAAAAGTAGGGAAATAAATGTCTTTCAGTCACAGTGACAGTAATTACTCACACAGGTAATAAATACATAATTTTAAAAGGAAAATGCAGCGACATACCTTCAGGAAGCTGGCTAAGGAGTCCATACATTAGATAGCATACATTCTCCCTCACTAGATTATAATATACATCATCACAATTTTTCACACTTAGAGGGCACAATCCCCTAGAAAATGGTACTACTTCACATGTGACTTTCCCTGAGAATTAACATTATAATGTATAATAAAATCAGTTTATCTACAGCATAATGAATTTCATTTTGCATGCCTAAATTATATCTGCAGATGGGGCCCAAAACCAACAGATTTCAGACTGTTTCTGCTTTACTAGCTGAAGAGGTAGAAATTTGAGTGGCATTGGTTACCAAATTTCAAAATACAGGCAACAAGAGAAATGGTCAACAGCCAACTGCCAACAGGCAGAATAAAATTTTAAGTCACTCTGCATTCACCACTCGCTAAGCTACCAAGTACTTGTGTGACCCACACATCTATGGGAGTACAGTGCTGAATTGTCCCACTTTTTCACTAATTTGCCTGTAAAAAGCAGAGCCAGAAGCCTGAGTACCAGAGAGTTATTGAGATGCAATGGAGGATATTCACATGCCATCACTTTTGAGCCCAGGCTCCTTATGCCTGAATATGAAAAGTAAATGTATTGCACTTTATTTTACAGATCTTCACAGACCACTGTGCTAAGCAACTGTTCTTAACCTTCAAGGTGATAACAAGGCATTCCAGAAATTAATCTAGTTGCAGTGCAGGTGAGATGTTTGCTGTTTCCTACAAGTGCAGTTTCTAAGGTGTTATACAGCCTATTGGGATTTAAGGCAAATCAGCATCTGTCAGAAGTCAGATTTTATACCAGTTGTACAACACCTAAAAAAAGCTGGAAAATGTCCATAAATATGTTATTTTGGAAGAAATTTGCAACACATACTTCTTTTTTGAGATAAAAATTAATATAAAAATTGCAGCTTATGCAGATATTCTAAGCTGAGGGTTTGCATATTCCCACTTTTATTCATCTGCTGCTTTTACAGTAATTTGGTATGGAAGGAAAAAATAGAGTGTAGACAAAATAAGAATAATATAAATAAATATATCAGTCGAAGACAGAACTATTATTATAGGGTTTGAATCAATGCAAATATTCTTCCTAACCAAGACAACAACTTAATATTTTTAGTGTAAGTTACAAGTCCGATATTTGGGTTTGAAAAGTGTTAATTTTTCTTCTAAGAACAGCACCCATTTACGGAACCTGTTTTCTCTCCTAGCTAGGAGCCATCAGCCCTCCTACTCTTGTTCTGAGTTTGAGTGTGGTGGTTCAGAGTAGAAAGAACCGTATTACTGCAGGTACCCAGCATTGTTAACTCAAACCCACCTCAGTGAATCTCATGCTAAAATGGGGTGTTCGTCTGACATTGATGGCAGGAATCATAGAATGGTTTGGGTTGGAAGGGACCTTAAAGATTGTCTAGTTCCAACCCTCTGCCATAGGCAGGTAAATAACATCTTATTTATGATCTTTATCTTCTCCATGCACATTCATCCAAGCAACCCAATCCTGCAATTGCTCTGCTGATACTTACACTCAATATTGCACAGTTTCAATTTATTTATGCTATTAAGAGTGGAAATTGTTCATTTAATTATGACTCTTCTTTGGTCATAAATGGCTGTATATATGACAGACAGTCTTAACAGCATGTCAACACCAGCCCACTACTATATTGTTTCAAAACCAGAAAGCAAAAATTGTGAAGAAAACACCACTAGGGTCACAAGAATACTAATTCAGATCATTTACAAGTTTGAAATATCAGCAGGCAATGAAAATATTATGGTATATATGTGCACAAGTCTGAGAAGTAAACACTTGAGAATGCTATTAGGCACATTTAGACTGTTGTGGATGCTGGTTGTTATTGTGATTGCATATTCCCTCATGTTGAAACATAACAAATCCTCCTCTCTAGTTTATGCTGCAGCTCAGAGAGTGCCAGATGCTTCACCAAGTGGAGTAAATGGTGCATGCGGCTCTGTCTTAGGTTAATGCAAATAGCTGGGAGTCACTAGTATGTCATCAAGACAAAATCACAGTAAAGTGGCATCTTCAATGTACTTACCCGTATCTTGATGTTTGGCAATTTTAACTCAAAAAAATAGTTCTTGAAGATAAATATTACAGTAACAACTCTATGTCCCCTTTAAATAATAAAAATTACATTACTGTTTGGTAAAATTACTCTTTCTTGTTTTGTTATGTTTCTTCATGCTACCTCAATCCAGACAGTCCTATGTAATATGTAAGGAGAAATTCCTCTCAAGAAGTGCAGAACTCATGTTCCCAAACTATGTCCCCCAGAGAATAAAGAAAAAAAACTATTATCCAGACAAGATTGCTGAATATTGCATTCATCATTCAAAAACGTTTGTGAATGCTATTCTTGGAAGACAAGTTGTGACACCTCAGAAAGGTTTTTCTGTTTATATATAGCTTTCCACCTGTGTGTGTACTTCTATTAATTAGTTCCTCATAATTTCTATTAATATATTAAATACAGCAGCTATAGATGTCGAGATGCAATTACAATTAAACTCCAAAAAATGTAGCTATATTGTAAAAGCTGCCATATTATGGTTAGTTCAAATTTATTATCTTAAACCAATTAATTTGATAAAAGATTACCTAAATCTATCTAAGTCTGAAGTCTTCCAAGTAGATTACATTGTCAGCACTGCAGAATCAATCACAAGCAAATAATTAAAAAAAAAAAAAAAAAGATAACAGAGATAAGTTCTAGGAATATGAACAGCTAAGCTGTTTTGATCACCAAAGACTTTCTTGGTTTTGATATTAAACATTTTAATTTGTTTGTTAAAAAAAAAAAAATTTCTAGCTGGGAAATTCCTAAATAATGTTATCTATGTTTCAAGAGCTAAATGAATGAAGTTACTTCTCTCAGAGCTATTAAATTAGGCTGTCTGTAAGCTCACAAAGATAATATTTGGTTCATTTATAATTAAAGCATGACTTTTTATGACCAGAAATACTCTAAGATTTTATTGTGTTTGATTCTAGCTATACCTTTCCTCCCTGTTAATTATTAGTCCATATGAAGCTGCCTCAAATAGGGCTTGGTTATTTATCTTGAGACAAATGTTCATCAGTCCAGCTTTGGTTGTCCCATACAAAAACTTAGCTGGTGCATATATCCCATCCCTCCACACAGGCTAATAACTCTCGCTATACTAATATATTCACAAGAATCTACCTTAAGGAAATATAGTTCTTCTGATTTTACAAACTATCTCCATGTTTTGTTTCCTTCAGCTATTCAATACTAGACAAAAACCAGCTCAAAGCCCACTTTTTTATTTTTCATGAAGGGTTTCTACAAACTCTGTGACATTTAATTGCTGAAAAATGATGCTGCAGCATACACTTCAGGATCTTTCATTCTATTATATATAAATAAAAGTGTTAGGATTCTCTCTTCATTTAGTGCTTATGAAGTTTTAATATACTCATAGCTCCTCAGGTCCACTAGCTTCAGACTTTATGAATGATACTTAAACTGGCAAATCCCATTCAGGGGTTTGAGTGAGCTCCTTGAAACAAGATGCTTTTCTGCTCATTCAGTGCCTCTCCTGCCTTTGTATGACTTGCTTTCCCTAACCACTCCATGGGGAATAATACCTAGTTGTCATCAATGTGGAACTTAATCTGACATCTCAAGAACAAAAACCATTCAATTATGGATTCAGCTAGAAGTTTTAAATTTATTACCTGAAAAGAGACAAGAGGGAAGTGCATTACACTACTTAAAATCATAGTAGTTGGATTTTCCCAGAGCATAAACAGCAATTATTGACTGAAGCATAGATACTGATGAGCCTATGTTCTGGGAAAAAACACTTATGGCACATCTGAAGTATGAAATACATAAAACATAATCGTACCATATTAGCTAAACAATATCCTCCCTTAGTCTAGAAGTACAAGATAAGATGAGTCTTTTCTTTTGCTCCTGATAAGAGCAAAATTTACTGAAAAACAACACATTTCCTTAGTACCCTTAGTACATTTTACCTTAATAAAAAAAATTTGTATCACAGCCCATCTAAATTCACTTTTCTGGTTTTCAAATATTTTTAAGTTCTCAAAGATGTTGAGCAATTCTAAACAGAACTTACTTAAATCTCTCATTTCTACTCTGATATGTACGTGAACTCTCAAACGTTTATGACGCAGAACAAAGGGGCAGCATATTTACATTAGCTAGATGCATTTTTTGTTTTAAATTACTAACTTCGACACAACACAGCTATTTCACTGATTACTGAACACTCTCTACAACTGGCAGTAGGGGAAGCATCGTGTGGCTAGTTCTGATTGACCAAGTAGGGATGAGCTACCCTAAAAAGAGAGAAGACTTCGATTTACTGCAAAATTTAACAGCTATGTGCCTTACAAATCCAGCAACAATTCCTGTTATAACACACCAGGAAGCAGTTAAAATCCTGCTGGGGTCCTAAGTGCATGATGTATGAACCTACTCAATGCATCAGCATCGGAAAGAAACACTATAGGCAAAACTGATTTTTAAGGGTCTTTGTCATGGTCATAAATTAGGTGGCCATACAAATGGACTTACCTCAATATCAGCCTGGAGCTGGCCATGAACAAGACATCTGTGTTCTAAACCACAGAGGCAAAAAGTGCTCATCCCAGTGGAGCTGAAATTGTATTGCTATGTAATGGCACAAGGCGACAGAAAAGTCAATGGGGTCTGAACCTATGTCAGAAGCACCTTTTCTATCTAGAAATCTCTGGAGTAGGACACTGTGAAAACCCCACTGAAGATGTTGTACTGCAAAGCATGTGAGTGTCAATGCAGGTGTTTTGGCTTGCAGGAAAATGCACATACATGAATTCAAGTCCATAAATCAACATTTCTTAATATGAAAGTGAAAAATATTGACTCAAGTCTGCATTTTCTAGGTGGGTGCATTTCACCACAAAGCCAAATATTTTTTTCTTCTGACTTTCAGCACATATAACAAATCCATTTAAATATGTAACACATTTTTTCCCTAAGATGACATCAGTTTATCAAGAGAAATGGCAACTTAATCATAGATTTATTCACATAAAAAAATTAGCCTAATTCTGTGTGTACATCTTTCCTACCAAATTATTACCATTCAATTTTTAAAGTTTTTACCACTTGCAGTATAATATACTAGACATCAGTAATCTGACTCCAAATATTTTTAAAAGGGTTTATTGCACATATATTGAAATTTAAAGTTTTATTCAAAGACTTATAAACTTAACTACAGTTATTATGTTGGCTAACTTCTCATTTTAAAGCAGTACACAATATGTAAAGAAGACAACAGGACTTATTCAAGAAAGAAATATTAGCACAGTTTTTGAGAAGTCTAAAAGGACGATGAGCCAGAGGGCCAAGATACCTAACTTTACCCTGCATGATGGTTCAGCTCAGAGAAACAAATTAATTTCTGTTAAAATTCCCCACCTTCAGGAAAGGCCCTTAAGACTCTGTCTCCAGGAGGAAATGTATAAATAAACATACAAATTTACAGTTTCGTTTTACAATAAGGTGGCATGGCATAGGTAAAACATAAATTAACTTTAAAAAAAAAAATCTAAACAAAGACAGGGTTATGTTAAAATGAATCTCTGAGATGTTCAGCATGAAAAAAAGATCAAATAAAAATCATCTTCAAGATTTCAAAAAAAGGGCATGTAAGTGCTCATTACATAACCTTGAATTCAGGATTACAAATTTAAACAAGGTGTGGGAAGCAGGCACAATACAGTCACTGCAATGGTAAAAGCAAGAGCAATGTCCACAAGCACTCCAAGAACAGATGTATATGGAGTTTATTAGATGCTGAAACACAGGATGCAGTGCTCTGCAGCAGCATAATGAATGGCTTGAAGTACTTATTGTTTGCACCATTAATCAACCAAAACAAAAACTTTCTCAAAATTTAAGTAAGTTCATATATCAAGGTTTACAAAAGATTATATAAAAATTGCTTGAGTTAAGAAAGTTGTACCTCTTTTTCACAAGTTAGCTGTATTCTCTTTTGAAATAAGAATTTTCCACAATTTCTAATGAAAGCCATAATCACCTATGCAATTTATGAGACTGACCTCTCCTTGTCACTATGTGAGACATCAAGTGGAAAGAGAAAAGCTGTCCAAAATGAGATTTCCCATACTACCCTAGCTATGTCTAGCAAGTGTCAGTTTTTTTCCCAGTTTCCAAAAAAAAAAAAAAAAAAAATCTAACAGCTTCGTTCCTTTATTCTGTACTTCCTTCCAAGGGAAAAGGGCCACTTGTGCTGCCTTTCCTCTTATACCAGAGTAGTTTAAATTGGAAAAGAAGAC
Source organism: Eurypyga helias (assembly GCF_000690775.1). NCBI lineage: Eukaryota > Metazoa > Chordata > Aves > Eurypygiformes > Eurypygidae > Eurypyga > Eurypyga helias. Next base: position 17,951 of record NW_010225291.1, on the reverse strand, counting down.
AAAGAATCTGTAAGCTCAAAAAACACGTTCTGTGGAAAACCAATTCTAGTTTGTCTGCACGTAAATACAAACCAGCTTTGTGTAAGTCACAGGGTATGACATACACATACCCTGCGCATGGAAGTGTCTCATTTTTTCTTAGATCATTTAGACAGTATAATTTCACGTATAATTTAGTTAAGGTCATCATAGGTTCATGATAGAAAATATATGTAAACAGTCACTTGTGGTCTGAGTAAGCTTCCTCTTGACTCAGACCATTTTACTCAGGATTACAAACTAGATGCAAAAAAAGGAAAGTTATGACATCACCAATATGTGTAATGTGATGGCACTTCATGCAACCTTTACTGAGTTTCAGTGTGCAGAAGTATTTTGTGAGGATCGCATACATAAAAAATTAATCAGAACATTCTGTAAAAAAGAGACGTATTGGCACAATCTCTTTTTTGACTCTTTCTTATTAAAATTGTTGTGGGGCTAGTACAGCACAGTTTAGAAACAGTCACTTTAGATGACAGCTTGTAGTGGTGATTATGTGAAGGCTCAAGAAAGGCCAGCATCTGCAACCAAAGTATTTTCATCCACAGGACTACAGCATTGTCTCCAGCACATCCTGGTGTACCTTCACATGGTGAGAAGTTTTCTAGTACTTAAATCCTTGGTATTTAACTTCAATATAAACTCTCAGCTTGATAACATAGTAATATTCTGATCAACAAAAGCAAGCAGAGATGTCAGGCCAAATACATGCTGATGTCAACAATTAAGGTTGTGTGCATATACATCTCCCCTAGATATCAGAAGTTCATGCATCAAGTTTGATTATACATGAAGCTGTACTAGAAACCGGTAAAACACAATATCAAAATGCTGTCATATTTATACCCACTAGTCTTCTAACTAAATGACAATTAGATTAGATAATTGCCCTGAGTGCAAAATTATCTCAGTAATTTGGATTTCCTTAGAATGTAGATTATGTATAAACCCATGTCTTTAATAGTACATATTATGAATGTATATATATAAATGTATAAATATTATAAACTACTTATATCTACATTGAGTCAACATATGAATGGATAATCTGCCTCTCAGGAAGGGATATTTTGGTCATAGTTCTTTTTTTATTCACTCACACCCATGTGTTGATTATTTATGGACTGTAAGAGTCTACATCCCTGACGGCAGTTATACATGATATATATATGTACTTTTTCAAAGCATTCTACAGGAGATTAAGTAAGGAATAATTGCCAGAATGATCTGGAATGGAAAT
>NW_010225291.1:0-16644 GCF_000690775.1 Eurypyga helias | reverse complement strand
GGAAAATATTACATCTACAGGAGTTACTGCTGAAGATTTTCAGCTAAAACTGAGAAAAAAACATTACTGCAACAAATACTCTCTCTACTACTGGCAATTTGTTATTCAAAGCCCAATTATTCACTACATTACAAGGATGTCAATTCACAACAATGGCAATGAATCTAAGGAAGGCATGCCTCAGTTATATTAGCAGAAATTTAAATTCTCAGAATTAAAATGTTATAGCAATTTACCAAAGAGACACACATACTTGCACTTTTCACAATGTAGTCATTAATTTTGAATTTTAGTTTAGTCTCACAGGATTTCTCAGTTATAAGAAATATACATTTTAGGTTATACTCATTTAGAACAGGGATTTCATCCCTTTCGAATGATATGACTTATGGAATTTGGAGCCAAGGGAGATTTTAAAAGATCATAAAATACTTAGAAACTCACTCTATTTCTCCTTTGAAAATAGTGAATTCCTCAAAACAACCATGAGCACATATTAAGGAAGAAAAAATTTTATGCCAACTCATAATACAGTGAAGTTTGGTATGTGAATAAATATTACATTAAATAAGAACTTCTAAAAAATTAATGGATTCCCACATTTAAAATTTTCTATGTTGTAGAAAAATACATTTGGAATACATTATTCAAATCTTTACTTTCATTTTTCTTGATGTATAGAATTAATATTGGTATTGTTGCCCTTTTTTCTGACTTGAGGACTTCAGTCTGATCATCATATCACCTCTTCACTGGAGTGTTAGGAAAAATCAAAACCAGAAGCGAAGAAGAAATGTATGAGGTAGGTAGGACAGAAAAGCTGTACTCAAAACCATATTAAATACTTATACAGGGAAAACCTGTAAATATTTATTTTAAGCTTTTAGAATCTATCCCATCAACAGTATTCTCACTGGCCCAACAGTTACAGCAAAAGAGAAGTAAAACGGTTTGAAATTATGTCAGTGCCCTTTCCTGTCTGTGCCTGAGAGTCCAACAATACACTGGATCTTGATAATTTAATTTCTCAAACCCTAATCTATCCCCATCCCTAAGCATTGCACCAAGTGCAGTAAGGGTCCTCTTTTTTCCAGCTGTAAGATGGAGCACACAGTGTGTCATGGCACCATGACCAAGAAGTACTTACTTCACTCTACCAGTCTAGAAGAATATAGCAATATAGTGGGATCCACCCCAGAAATAACTTTAAACAATGCTAGAAAGAACAGTAACAGCATTATCAGCATATTCACCACAAAATAGAAGTGTTCTAAAGTTTAAGACCCTAATTATGCTGGCATTTGCTGGCACCAGGCAACAATCACCTGTAGTACAACACCAAGCATTTATGTATGAGATTAAAAGGGTTATTTTCCAGATGCTTTTAGCTTGCTTATATTTGCATATAAAATTTACATTGATGATAAATGAATCAAGTTTCTCAAGAAAGCTCAATATGCTTGTTTACAAAGACTGGAGACTGAAATTACAGCAAATCATCGTTGTGGAGTTAATGATCCTCCATGATTGTTTATATTCTGTACCATGAGGAAGTGTTTTGTTTGAATGTTGTTCAACTACATGAGTCTTTACAAGAACCTCACTTTTTTAAAAGTCTCTACAGTAGCAAAATGCAATCTGGTGTGCTTCCAGTGAAGTCAAAGACCCATTTTATTGAAATAGTTCTCAGGCCCCTTGATTTAGTCTTCATAGCTAGACATCATCCCTTCACCAGCCACAGGCTGTGAACAATATGAATTTCACTGTAAATACAGCATACTAGTTTTAATTTGGACAGTTGATTGGGTCTTTTGCATTTTTTTAAAAGCAATCCGGATACTGGGATTTTTGTGTTTTAGAATGCTGATCATCACAACAATTAATATCCTAAAGGCTTACCTCTATGCTGTGGGCATATACTATGTGGGCACGTTAATCTTCACAGCTCTTCAGCCCACCTTTGAATCAGTCTTCAGTATTCTGCAATCTGTGGTACTTCACAGGTGTCAAAAGCACCCATTTTTAACATTTCCTGCTTCATAACATAATACTAAAATACTAATTGATTTTGGGATATCTCACTAAATGTTTTTCATAAAGTTCTAATCAAACCTGCATCTCAAAACATGGATTCTAAAGAAAGAATTCAAAACACTGCATTGGTGAGCATGTATCTCCTCCTCACCTGACTTCCCACAAGATACTAATTCTGTTATCTGTTACTAACTTCATTTGAAGACAAATTCTATATTTTCCTCAGACTTAAATTCCACATCATGGGTCAACATCATTTCCTTCAGGAAGAATATATAGTCATGTAAGTATGGATAGACAAAAAGATTATACTTGTGACTGCTTAAGATAAAGTATGAGACAAAACATGATGAAGTTAACAAATTTAACATGGCTGTCATTGACCCCTAAATTGCATGACAGTTGAGTGGGAAAGTACAAAAAGTATGCCTTACATTTACTAGAAATCCTTTATTTAACCCAAAACTAAACATTTTCCTTCATTTGGGGTGTTACGTGATAATTTTTAAAAGCCATATTAAAAAAAAAAAAACAAAAACAAAAACAAAATTTTAGAGGCTGTCAGAATTAAGTGTTTCTATAATGTAAGATTATGAATGATAAATTTAATTTAAACTGAATTTATGGTGGAGTGGGGAGGAACAGGAAGGGCAGAAATGACAGACAATGTTAATGATATGGCAGAAATTCAGCTACAAATCTTAATGTACTTTATCTACTGTCACCCAATAACACAGAGAAATATATACATCAGTAATTAAAAGATCATCCCAAAATTAATCCATTCAAAGCATGTTCAGATTTACATAAAATTCTGATCAAAATTTTAAGGAAAAAAGAAAAAGAAAGAAAAGAAAACAAAAGATATCTCCTATGCAAATAGAATTTAAATTTCTGGTTTTGTGCTACATTTGAAAGGATTCATACCCTTCTAGCTCTTTATTTTTCCTTTCTTGCAATCTGCAGAGATATACCCAGAATAAAATAATTCAGGATAGGCTCACATACATAACTAGAAATTTTCTGATTAAGGTACCATTTGCTGGGGGGGAAATTTATGCCTATGTGTCTGAATCAGAAAATCTAGCACAAACCATTTAGAATATCACTACCAGATGCTATAGAAAGAGCTGTCATTCAGAAAACAAAACATTTTGGACTTCAGAGTAATCATTACACTACACAACCAAAAAATAAAAAGAAACACCCTAATAAATTCAGTACCCCAGACACTTTTTTCTTTTGGCACAGTCAAGTGTGTCTTTCACCCCACAAAAGACAGTTTTTGTCTGGTTATCAGCATGTTATCCAAAATCTCAGCTAATAAGACAAGACTTTATTGTGAAGTTACTCTTTTGATGATGACTCTGACAGGCTGCCCTAGAATAAGCCAACACAATGAGATTTTACTGTCAACAGATATCACTCATCCTTCAAAAGACCTCATTGTCTCTTTTGAAGACAAAGAATTCTTCTGCTATAATAAGTCATGTGAACTTGGTTTGTCTTCCTCCCATAGACATCACAGACATCACTGCCTACAATGAACTACAGCAGGACTTCAGGAAACTCCAGTAGTAGTCAGAAAAGTCTTTCGGGTATAGGCCTTCATTTTCCAGGCTGTTCATAGGAAATTGGCATGCTAGCAGTTTTCTTTGAAATTTTAATAAATTTCATAAAAGCATTTTAAAATTTCTGTTTTCCAATTCAGTTAAGAAAAAGAAGTAGAAGATAGAGGGAGAATATATACAAATACTGGGGAGTGATATATATGCATATACAATGCACATTTCAAATGCACTCACTTGTTTTCAAAACAGTGTCAACTCATACAGAATTTCCAACATCCCAAGATATTTCAGTAGGTATCTATGGAAGACTTCTGTTTGAGACATTGTGAGAACTTAGTTATTTATCTGCATTGATCGACCATGGAACTGATGAATCAAACCTATGCTTTTAATTATTCTGTTAAGATGTGTTTAAAGGGAATATGTTAAGTATATCCACTACATGTTGCAACACCTCTCCAGCTGTCTAAGAAGGAGGGAGGAGGAAGAAAAATATCATAAGGAAAGAAAAAACAAGATGGCTGAATGTTTGCACTTACACACTTGTGGAGGTTGCTTTTCAGACAACAGTAGGGAAGTGGGTGGCTACAAATGTCAATCAAAGGCCCAGGATAAAGTATAAGCCAGCAGAATCAAGAGAGAGCAGGGGGATCAGAATCCTTCAGTTTAGAGCAGAAAGAGGCAGAGAAACAAAAGGTGAGTATTTAATCATGCTAATTAAAACTGGATAGGGCAACGGACCTGTGGGTGAGCCGCAAGCAAGTGCATCTGGTGAGCTTCTTTTATGTCTAGCTGACCGCTGACAAGCCTGGAACAGTGGCAGAATAGGCAGAACAGAGATACCATAAAGCTAGACAAGGACAGTAGGTAGTAGCAAGGGACAGGGCTTCAAATGTTATTGTGAAAACTCCTGACTCCAAGAGCAGTTCATTGTGCACATGAGTGGGTGGGCAGAAGGTCAGCAAGAAGTACAACACAGGAACGTAAATAAAAAGATAACAAAATCAAATGACACCTGAGGAGAACAATGGAACAGAAGGTAAATTGCTCTAAATCCCATACACAAGGTCTCTCCCCAAAATTCTGCAAGCATATGGGATTAGATCCATCTCCCCTTGTCTTCTTCTAGGATAGAATCATAGAATCATAGAATGGTTTGGATTGGAAGGGACCTTAAAGACCATCTAGTTCCAACCTCCCTGCCATGGGCAGGGACACCTTCCACTAGACCAGGTTGCTCAAAGCCTCATCCAGCCTGACCTTGAAGACATCCAGGGAGGGGGCATCCACAACATCTCTGGGCAACCTGTTCCAGTGCCTCACCACCCTTTCTGTGAAGAATTTCTTCCTGATATCTAATCTAAACCTCCCTGATTTCAATTTATACCCATTACCCCTTGTCCTGTCACTACAGGCTCTTGTAAAAAGTCCTCTCCCAGTACCCTTGTAGGCCCCCTTCAGATACTGGAAAGCTGCAATGAGGGCTCCTCGGAGCCTCCTCTTCTCCAGGCTGAACAAGCCCAATTCTTGCAGCTTGGGAGAATGTGGGTACTTCAAAGGTTCACACAGGGCATCCACGTATCCCTTTCCCTTCCTCCTAATATGTCCAACCCCTCCAGCTATTTATCATCTCTTTCCTCCACTGCAGAGCACAAGAAGCATCTTGAAAGACAGGATAAAGAGATTAGTTGTGGTAATTTCTTGCAAACATGCAAATAGTTTTTGTGATATCAAAAAAGAAAAAAAATATTAATCCACCGAGCATTACTGTTTGGGATTTTTCATAATAATTCAGCACTTCTACATAACTACTTTATTCCAATACTATGCCTAAGACCTTTCATCATGGGAGAGCTTCTGTCTAGAGAAAACAGAATAGCAGCTTGACTCTATGGAATGTATTAATCTCTATTTATAAAAGTTTGAAAGACTTGTTTTTTACTCTTTTGCTGATTTGCACCATTGAGAGCCACTTCATTTCATTTTTTTGTTCAGATCTGAATGAGTTTATATCAGTCTTTTTTGCTTTTTATGTGATAATTTATAACACACAACACATTATATAATGTACACACATACATAGATGCTCTGAACTACCTGAAAATTAGCTGATTTTAAAACATATCATTATTACAGCCTCTTTTTGTGTTTAATCTCAAGCACTCAAGTTCAGTAAGTCTGAACCTCAAACTACCGAGTTAGAATAGAATGTTTCAAGATCCCATATAGCCCAGCATTTGTCTATAAAACACAAGCTTCAACAAGATGCCAAGACAACCACCTTTCTAATAAAAGAAAGACACACACAATATTAAGAAAAATTTGGTTGTTGAGATGTCTGTCGGGTTGGTTTGGTTGTTGGTTAAGACCAATTCATATCCTACAGGACTTAGAGTTCCCATGCAGCCAGGCAGTATACATGGGACCTCTCTGCTGGAAGTTCACACTGATCAATTGCACTTGCTGTTCTTGTTCAGCAGTTGGGTCCATACTACACAACAGTACAAGGGAAGCACATAAAATTGTTTTAGAAGTGACAAGTGGTAGTAATGATACTCTAGAGCCAACAATAGACCAGGGAGGTGCCAGCACAGGGAGTTCAGAACTTCTGACGTGTCACAGGAGGAGGAGATCAAAGTCAAGGACATCCATTGCTCTCACTTGAATGCAGCATAGTCAGGGCCTCCAGAAACTCTCATCCTGAAGACATGTTCCATGAACGTCTGTCACAGTCTTTCCCACTCCATCTAAAGGTGCAGACATACCTTCCTACAGATAAAGTTTATCTCAAAAAAAAAAAAAAAGAAGTGGCAGAATCTAGAAATAGAACTGCTAGAAATATTTACTATGTGACTATCCTACATCTCCAGAATACTAAAACAAGAAAGCAAGGCATGTGTTGAACAAATAATCAACTGTACCCAGTGGGAAAAAATCCTATTTATCCCAGAAAGATGATGTGAAAATTTAGCTGCAGCGACTGCTGCTAATAGAATAAGTTGGTGGAAAGTGCATTCAGAGTCCAAATATATCCAAATTCAATTCTTCAGATGCTATTAGATGGTATCTGTCTATCTGACTAGATAAACTCCCAACTGAGTCAGTCTCTAGGTAGGATATTGATATTTAGATGAATAGAACACCCTGAAGTCATTAACAGAATATGATAGACAAAGTACATCTCTTAATGTTTAACATTTACTGCTGATCAAGCACTTAATCATAAATTTACAAAGAGTTACTAGTCTAGCTCTCATTTATTCCAAAGAACTGATGTTCTAATAAGCCAAATTCTATTAGAAAGAGCTATCAAAGTATTAATGCATACTTACCTAAACAATGACTGCTCCAAGTCTCTGTAACATAGGCAAACATTAGCAGCACGATGTTCCTCTCTCTGGGCAAGTCATAAGTCAATATAAGCAAAGCTAGCAGGATACAGTATAAATAATTCACTCTGGTCTCATATACACATAATACAAGAACATACTGAAAGTAGCTCTAGAGCTATAAGTTGAGTACACACACACATACACACATTTGCCAGCTTTTTCAGCAGTGGGCTTTTACAAAATTCCTTTGCAAATTGTTATTTTTTGACTGGATTTCATTTTCTTCTTCTGGTGAATTCAGACCCAAATTCTAAAGTGCTGTTAGATCCAAGATCTTGCCTGTTCCTGTACACAGGACATTATTTTAGACAACCTGACCTTCTTCTAATTACACAGTTACACGACTTATGGAATTATGTAACCCCTATTTCATTTAGGTTTGATGACAGTGGCCACCCAGTCCAACCTCCTGTTCAAACCAAGGCTAGCTTTAAGGCTAGTTCAGGTTGCCTTCGGACTTGCACAGTCAAGTTTCTTCTACCTATAAATCCACAAAATAACTGAGAAAGAATTAAACCCCGTGGTTTTAATTCCTTACATCACACCCATGACAAAAGATGGGAAAGGTATGTAAGCATGAGAGCTGCAATGAAACAGCCAACACCTGTTTAAAACCTTAAGAGCATTCTCAAGTCAAATACAGGTGGTCTTGGGAGAAATAAGGATGCTTCTTGCCAAGCACTGCTAACTGCAGGCATTGTCAGACCACAGCTCCTTTCAGAAGAACTGCATGACAATCAGAAGACATCAGTGCTGTAACTGTGACCACCACTTTCATGCTTGTCTTCTGCAGTTCTATGTTTTCTTTGGAAAGTAACACTTGCCCTTTTCCTGTTTAATTCCCCTGGCTTGCCATGATCCTTTCCTGTTCATGCTGGTTCTTTATGATGCCTACCAAGAAACATACCAAGCAGAGACAGATTCTAAGTAGGTGTTAGTAATGTAGTTAAAACTATGGTATCACCTGGGAAGTAAACAAGTAACAAAATTGAGATATTGCATAGAGATTGATTAAAAACTTGGATATGCAAAAGACACATAACTGTCCTACAGATACTAACATGCATTTAGCCAACATTCACAATTTTTTTTCTTTCAAACCGTGTTAAGTAATCAGGTCTATTGAATGTGCTGCTGCAATCCACTGCACCTTCACAACACTTCAGGAAGAGGACAGGAAGTTCTTAAACATATATGAAATGTTAAACCTTCCAATAACTTCGGGATGATATTCATACATTGACAAACCAGTGTGGACTCTCACAATGATGCAGGACTGACCTCCTGCATAAGTGACTGTTCCCCTCTGCTGTGTCAGAGATGTGTTAGTTGGGTGAGAACAGGAAAGGTTCCTCATGGCAACAGAAGCCTCTTGGAGATTGACAGAATTTAGCTAAAATCTGCATTAGCAGGGGCAGGATTCTTGCACTGATCTACTAGAAAGGTTAACTTTGGAAAATTTAAGACAGTGAGCAGAAGAGTTAAGGCTCTCTTATTTCTTGCTGCAGAATGCTGTATGACTCGCCAACTAAAGTTAATTATTGCTTCTAAAGAGCTAAGAACAGTCACTGCTCCTGCCTTTAAGAAGGAGAAGCAACATCAGCCAAGCGATGATGTTTAAACAGCAGGTTAAATACCCATCAATGCCTAAGGGAGCACTTCCTAGCATATCTCCTAGGCTTGACATCACACAAAAGTTCATAGGAAAGATCTTTCACTCTGATCTTGATCTTACAATTAGCTTTCACATTAGCTTTCAAAGAGCACATGATTTACTGAAGACTCATTTAATCTAAGAATATGCACATCACCTGAATGTCACCACTGATTTTAACAAAGGTGTTGATAAGCAGTAGAAAAACCCAATACATTTCTTGTTTGCAACTTATCTGTTAACGTTTTAGGCATAAACGATCAAAATCAAAACTTATTTTTCCCCTACTGGAAGAAGCTACTTTTTACCTGAACTACTGAACACTATTCAGTCTCATTCTACTAATTAGACAGCCTAATCTCAACTACATCATATCTTTGTAAAATCATCACTGAAATCAGGTGCTTTCCTTTCACTAGCTTTATCACTTAGACACACACAGATTTCTGTATTAATATTCTCTTCCTCTTTTCTTGTGCATCAGCTTTCTTCTCCTACATTTGTTCTATTGAGGTTTTGTTTCTTTTTCTTCTACTTATTATGCTTCTTGGGGGCTACTGAAGAATAAATTACTAAAAGCTAATAAAAGAATTACAGGAAGTTCTCTTTCTGCTACTTTAATTGAGATATGGCAACGTGTTAAACAGGAATGAAAACTACTGTTGACTTTCAAGATAATTAGTAGACATTTTTTCTCCTACTTTTTTTGAGTTGTGAATATTTGCTGTGTTCATATTTCTTATTGCACTGACATCCTACAAAAATGAAGATTTATTATGGAATTCAGATACACTGCACCCACTAAAAAGCAAAGGACATTAAAAGGTAAATTTGAAATGAGACTGTGCAATGTTTGAGAATTAACTAATTTTCAAAAACTCCACAGTGTTGTCTTTGAAATATTAAATTTTCTTGTCTGTACATAAAGCCCACTTGATCTTTTCTGAGCCTGGCCCATCATCTGCAGGAGCTGACAACGTACTTCATGAAACTAGGACAACTCAAGACAGCATCTGCATTGTTGCTTGGTCTTGCATCCTGTCAACTAAATCCCAATGTGCTGCTTTGGTGCAAGAATATGAGTTGCATCCTGTGACAGAGCAGGGACTTCTTTTAGTATTCCAAGGGTGCTGGAAATTATTACTTAAGTCCCATTCTCAGTATTGTCTACTTTTCTCAGATCTAAGTATCTTCCCCAAAGTAGGAACCAATCTAGAAATCAATAAAGCATTCCATATATAGCATTCATATTAAAAAAAAAAAAAAAAAAAATCTACTTCTACCTGTTGTCCTCCACGGCCCCCCAAAAAAAATGAAAGTGAAATCAGGAAAGCTAAGCCCAAAATTAATCCATTTCAGCTTTTTGATTCAACAGTGATTTCTCTTAGACAGCTATAACAACTCCATGGATTACTCTCATAGTTTTAATGGATGTACTAAAGACTTTCAACCAAAATTGTATTATGAGAAACTGTCCTGGCCTGTAGAACACCACTTTATACATATGTTGCAACACTTGTTTAAAGGCACCATTAATAAATTATTTATTGTCAGTATTATAACCTCACTGTATTAGTTCTTCTTTTATGTGCCTCATGTCCCTTCATACTGCCATAGGAAATACAAAATGGATTTAATTAAACTTTAGGTGTTTGATGACCAACTTCTCTCTTATGTGCAGTCACTGACAAGCACATATTTATTTTTAAAGCCCCAGAATACCAAATATTGTACAAATACTAAAGGGCTAATTTTTCCTTCCCCACAGAACATATGCTCAGAGAAAAATACAAGAAATGGTAAAAAAGAGCCATTAATTAATTAAATAAATAAAAGTAGACATTGTGCTATGTATTTATAAACATCCAGATGAAGAAAAGCCTACAAGTAAGTGTGAAAGCCTGAAGAATATCCTGATAAATTAACTGAGGAAGGATGTTTAAGCTAATGTGCTTATAGACAGAGGCAGGAAAACATTCTAGGAGGAAACAGAAACAGCTTGTCATACCCTCATTAATGATGTAAAGAGGACTGGGCAAGAATGATAAATAGTGAGTTAGAAAAAATTGTGCAAGGTGTTAAAGGTGACTCAATTAAAAAAATAGTGATAAATATTATCAAAAATGCCTTTGATTTAAGTAGTTAAACTACATTCAAACAGGAAAACAGGAATGATGTGCAATCTAAGCAAGTGAGAAGGTGTGAGGATAGCAATAGACAGAAGATGAACTGCAAAAAGCAATGAATAGGCAAAAATGTTGACAGTATTTCTGAGGAAAAGACTAGAATGAGCATGTGCAATAAGATTAACTTCTCATGTTACAGATCTGAGAAACAAGCTGATGTCATCAAGCACAAAGCCTCCCCACACTGTCAAATTGCCATAATAGAGAATTAACCTGTTGTTTTAACCTAAACAGGCTGCACTGGGGCAAATAAACAGAATGAACAGTTTTCACTGATGAGCAGTAGGAACAATTTCACAGTTACAAATATCCTTAAATAAAACACCAAATGCTGCTGAGAAGGAACCACTGTAATTACTACATTTACGATTAAACTGAATATATATTTTCAGAAGAACGTGTCATTTTTCTCTGAAGATGAAAATAAAAAGAAAAAGAACTATCTTAAGCTATTTTAAATATGCAGGAAAGTGTTTCCTTTTCATATATATGTATTTTTGTTGATGAATATTTTTACATATTTGCACTGTATTATACAAGCATGATTTACCAGAAAAATACTTCAGTATATTCTGAATCTACAATTAGTAATGTCTTTTAATGGAAAATTTTCAAAGAGCAATTAGAACAATTTTCTAGTGTGGCTGCAGAGGAGACACGCATCCATGCATATATACTTATCAGCATACAGTGAAGCAATTTGACTGGGGCTTTAACTGCCAGAGGCCAAATACTTCAAATTCTGCTCTTTGCAACCACTAACATGTATTGATAAAACCTGATTAAGGAAAGGATATTCATCGGGGGGGGGGCAGAGAAAGATATGGTACTGTGGTTAGAAAGGTGGTTAGCAATAACTATCTTCACATTACCTTTCAAATACTAACGTATTACAAAACTAAAAGAGTAACTGTGGGATCTCTGCTTCAACTTGTGTAAGATAGGCTGGCCCAAATTTAAGCAGCTTTCTAGTAACCAACATAGCACAGCAATATCCTGTCACAGCAACACTGAAGGGAAGACAGCAAGCGGACAATTGGTTTTCTGTGCTACACATTAAATTGCGTTGAACAAAACAAAAAAAACCCAGCCACAACAAAAAAATCAAACAAACAAAACAAAAACAAACAAACAAAAAACACCAAACCACACACACAAGCATCCAGGAAGCTATGCTCTCTGGAAAAAAAAAAAAAAAAAAGAGATCCATCCATTATTTTACTTCAGGTTTAACTATTCAATCTCTTTGCAGCACTTGAACATAAATCAAAATAAACATTTTCTACCAGTTACAATGTTCTGCAGATGCATTGTCCCCAGTCACTCTGTACCTCCTCTAAAAGCCAAGCACAGTAGCTTCCCCATCAAGGCCCTAATCTCTGTCTCTCAAAACCACATGAGAAGTGAAGACAGAATCATTAAATTCTAAGAAAGCAGTAACTTTTAAGAGAGGATTGATTAAACAGTGAAGTTTGAAATAAGACAAGAAAATGACAAGTCTTCCACTCTGATTGTACAAAACCCAAGACTCAGAGCCACACCCTCTACAGTTTTCTGGGTTTTTGTAGTGTTTATTTTGTCTGTATTATGAGCCCTTTTATGCAAGTAACAGGCCTGAATTACAAAAGTTACATAACCCTATCACAAAAGGTTCACAACTGTCTTGTGAAGACAAGCTCCCTCTCAGCTGTCAAAGAAATAAGTGAATGGAAGAAAGAGGAATAAATTGCAACATTTAAACATGGATCAGGACATGTTATTTTTAAAGAAAAACGTGGCGTCGTTTCACTTGAACAAACAAGCAATGATACACTTCACCACATGCGTGGCTGTCCAATGGCAACAAAACCAGAACTTGCCAGGAACAATAAAACGTGCTGGTGATCTCTCAGGGCACATGGGATCCTGGTCCCACACGGCTTTCCACACATCCAGGTTTTACACACCAACAGCTCGACAGCTAGACTGCTCCTGGGAAAGCTAGTCTAGACGAACCGCTGCTCTGACACCACAGCAGTGGGACACCACCAAAATAAAAAATAAAGAACCCCAGAAATTTAACGTAAAATGCTAGATAATTCACTCAAGATCATTTTCTGTGAAAAAGAGTTGAACATTTCCAGTTGTCTTGAATCAGGGCTGCCAAAAACTGAAAACCAGCACTGGCAAAGTACCTTAAATGTGCTAGATACAGCAAGTACTACTGAGCTGCATAATGTCTTCTCTCCATGCTTTGCAGCTAACACATTTTTTTATTTATCTATTTGAAATGTCCTGAACTGCATTTAAAGCCTCCACACTCTTCAGCCTAGAGTTCTAGGCTCTCTGAATCATCAATGCCACCTCCAGAAGGTGGCATCAGCCACTTTTATTAAATTACACAAGAACACATTTGCCACTTCTTGCTTTCTTTGCTTCATTAATGCACACAAAGCCTGTACATCATCTTCACTGACCCATTTGCTTAGTTTTGAGAGAAAATTTGGTATGCTGCAAATTCTTCTCCAATTTACATCTACTTTGTAAGATCATGAGCATAATCGTCGTAAGATCATGCTTATGATCTTTGTAATGATCTACATGATCTACACGTAATGATGTACATGAGCCTAATCGTCGTAACAATCTACATCATTAGGCTTTTTTCATTAAAGTTACTATTTCTCCCCCACACAGATTCCAGTGAATTGCTTGCAATTCTGAGCACTGCTTTTAAGGCTAGAGGTGAATTTTCATGCCTAACTTCATGACAATAATGTTCTTTTGGGGAATAATGATACAAATATCTTGACCCTCTTGCTAGATAGAAAGGGCACTGCAACGATTATTTTGAAATCACAATTGCAGTTCTAACATCTCAAGTCAGGATCATGACCATGGAGTCTGTGCATATCTCAGATCTTCCCACTACAAAAAACAAATCTTCACTACAATAATTACATCTGTGTATTGGCAGAAAAAAAAAATCTGCAAGTGTAATTTTCAAATTTGAGGAACTTTCCTTCACCCACTAGTTGCTACCTGGAACTCCACACAGCCACAATTTTATTTCTCCTTATTCCTCTCTGCCTTATAGTGCAGGGATACTGCTGGGCTACAAACGCCTGCCTATTACAGTACTAACCTTCATCCTGCTTGCACTGCTGTACTTCTTCCTTTATTTCAATACTCATAGACGGAAGTTTTTGCCATTTTTATCCTGCATATAGAAGAGCTGCCAGCAAAGTCAAACAACAATTCTTAAATATGTCCTACATACAGGGCTAAATACTTAGCCAAAAGTTGCCAATACCTGCTGATAAACAGAAAGTTTCAAGACATACTTGTTTAATATGTTTTGTTTGGGTTCATTAAGATATTTTATTTTTTATTCCTCTCTGGTGTATATATTAATATGACACATACTCTTTTATCTCTAATTTTCTATATTTCAAACAGATTTTTTTAGCCATTGTTTCCTTCTTCATTAGCCATCTGTACAGCCCCATTTATCACAGATGTTAGAAGTCCTTGATTGAACAGAAGCTTCTTTTCACCTGTATTGGCCTTCCAGACCTACCAGTCAGCAGGTTTCAATACTTTATCTGAAAAAAATTGAAGTTACATGTCTTGTTCTTGTGAAGGCTAAACATATGAGACCATTGAAGTAAATGAAAGACTCTTTGGCCCCTCACTGTGATAAAATCATGCCCAGGGCTAGGCTTCAGATTTCTCAAGAGTTGCACCATGAAGTTCCTTACAGAGCAGAAATGTTTCCTCAAAAGATGTCCATAGAGAAAGAGAATACAGGGGGAGAATGGAGCCTGTAGTACTCCCCTGGGGGTTAGGGTGGAGTGGGGTGCTGTTGTCCAGCAGTAGACTTTAACTGGCCTTCAGCTGGATTGGAAGTGGAAATTCAGCCACAACCTTCACTGCAGACTGGCTGCAGCATGCAGTGATGTGTGGAGTCCAGACTGGCCTGCTTTCTTGGAAAGCTGAAGTTCATTCTGCAATACTGGTTATATGTAAAATCCTACTTCATTTTATATTGAAATTGCAATGTGTCTGTAAGCAAAATGCCATGCAGTACAAGCAGGCAAACACTGGTTATAAAAGTAGCTGGAGATTTTCAGGCATTTTCATTTAGCTTTGAAAGAATCCTGCAAAGATCAATGTGACAAAAGGGTAACTTAAAATAGCAGGATTTACTTAAAAATTGCCTAGACTATTTTCACATACACTCATGTAAATTAATGCAACTCAACCCAGTAAATTATTTTCTCTTCCTCACGAAGAAGTAGAATCTCACTTTGATTCTCAAAGAATGAAAACTCATAACACAATACTCTCATCCCAAAAAGAAAGGATGTAACCTAAAGACTTCCCTGAAGCACATCCCAAGCATTTTGAAATAAGCATTTCACTGCAATTGGTTTAGAGCTGCTTATTTGCAATGAAGAGGTGCAGACTTTGACTTAAGAGGCAACAGAAGTAAAGCTCACTAAGAAACATTTTGTTAAAACACCTCTCAAAATTAGTTCCAGAATACTCTTCTAGCATAAATCACTGCAAGGTATGTTTGCCTCCTTTCCTCTTGCATGAGCAGTATAAAAAAACCCCTGAATATCCTTTGTCCAAAACCACATATTTAAATAATGCCACAAGCACATTCCCTCCCTTTTAGTTTTCATTTTATTGTGCATCTTATGGATGATCAAGGTTTGTTCCACTGTTTACTTAAAAAGTATTCAAACCATTATTCAAACATTAATATCAAATGTTTTAATTCCATATAATTATGAATAAAGACTTGTTTCAAGAGAGAAAAAAAAAATAGCTATTTCATACAGCCTGATATAGTTTAACAAGCAAATCCCAGAAAGAAGGTAATGCACTGGCATGCTACTAACCACAGAGTTCAGACCTCCTTTCTAGCCTGTAACCTTAAGGCTCTGAGAGCTCATTTATCAGGTAGAACTGGTATCAGGGACATCTGTTCAGATGATCAGTCTCCTGGATCCTCTGAGTACCATCAACCATTTCAGATGTTAATTGACTATTACAATTATATATTCAAAGACTTCTGAGCTGATGGTGGAAGGAGGATTTGTCCTTCTCAGCATGCAACAGCCAGAACTGAAGATACTGACAAAATCAATTCACAGAATCAGATTAGCAACATCTTAAATAGAAACCATTTTGAGAAAGGAAGTCACCTTCATACAGTAATTTACAGACAGAAAATTTGGCTTTTCTGCATGGACCTGTTTGTCATTAGATTTCCAGTTGATATAAACATGGGAAGAGAGGCTGACAGACCAAATGAGTGTGCTGCCATTCAGAAAAACCTTGACAGGCTGGAGAAATAGGCTGACAGGAACCTCATTTAGTTCAAATGGAAACACAGAGTCTTGTCCCTGGAGAGGAGTAACTCCAGGCTCCAGCACAGGCTGGTGTCTGACCAACTGGCATGCATCTTGTCAGAAAAGGCCCTGGGGATCCTGGTGGACAACAAAGCTGAATAACAGCCAGCAACACAGCAAAGACCAAGAGCATCCTGAGCGTATTAGGAAGACCATTGGCAGCAAGTGGAGGAAGGTGGTCCTTTGCCTCTACTCTGCACTAGTGAGGCCACATCTGGAGTGTTGTGTCCAATTCTGGGGTCCCCACTACAAGACATGGAATCACTGAAGAGAGTCCAGTGAAGGGCCATGAACATAGTGAAGGACTTGAAGCACCTGTCATATGAGGAGAGGCTGAGAGGGCTGGGACTAGAGGAGGCAAATCTCAGGGGGGATTTTATATCACAGAATCATAGAATCATTTGG
>NW_010225290.1:725-1792 GCF_000690775.1 Eurypyga helias | reverse complement strand
GCCGCGGCGCCCGCGCCCCCAGCCCCCCCTTCCCACCCGCCGGCGGAGATGCCCCGGCCTGCGCCCCGCTCCGTCCCGCATCCCGGCTCGTGAGGGCTACGTGGTTCCCAGATCCCCTCCCGACTCTTCCCTGTCCGCACAAACGGCTGCTCCGGGGACTGCTCCGGGGACAGTGACCTGCGCTGGGCTGGCGCCCGCTGCCCGGGCGGGTGACGGAAAGCCCCAGAGCTGCCGGAGACTTTCCAAGCTGCCCGCAGAGCAGGCGTTGCGCAGAACTGCGCGGTTACCTGGTTTGGTACAACCACACAGTTACCACCTTCACGTTTGGGTTCTTAATTTCAATTTCTGTAGTTGCTTACAGAGAGCGAACTCCTCCTCGTCCCTGCAGTCACAGCTCGGGCAGGGAGTGCGGGGTTGCTGGTAGGAAAGAATAAACTCTAAATCCCAGTTTTCCCAGTGTAATACTGGATAGAGAGGGTTCTTTTCCTCTGGGTCTAGAAAAATGTGAGCAGAGCAGTTGACCGCCTTCCTCTTGCAGACGCTTTTGATAACGATTTGATGCACACAACCCTGAAAAACATTGTCGAGGGGAAGACGGTTGAGGTACCAACGTACGACTTCGTGACTCATTCGAGGTGGGTTTCGGTTGGGTGCGAGGTCTGGGGGAGCGGCTGGGGTGAGACCCGTGCTGCACCTCGCTCTGGTGTGTTGTCCGGGCAGGCTGGCAGAGACGACGGTGGTCTATCCCGCTGACGTCGTCCTCTTTGAGGGAATCCTGGTTTTCTACAATCAAGACATTCGGGACATGTTCCATCTCCGGCTCTTTGTCGACACAGATTCCGACGTCCGGCTGTCCCGCAGAGGTGAGGCGCTGCCGTCATGGAACAGCTCCTGTTCCTTCGCCGTCCCCTGCCACGTGGTAAGACGCGCGGGTGTTGTCTTCCCGCCCCAGTTCTGCGAGATATGAAGCGTGGGAGGGACCTGGAGCAGATCCTCACCCAGTACACCACCTTCGTCAAGCCTGCCTTTGAGGAGTTCTGCCTGCCGGTACTCGGCGCTTCGCCCGC
>NW_010225290.1:0-284 GCF_000690775.1 Eurypyga helias | reverse complement strand
CACTGGCGTGTTTTTGTTCTGGGAGATCAGAGCGGGTCTGGGATTGCACAAGTACCCAGCAGAAATGCTGAATCTGCCAACCTCTGTAAGTGTGGGGGGGGAAGGCAGGGGCTCTGCGGTGGTAACAGTCCATCACCGGTCTTTAGAGGCAGGGAGGAATGTCACACGGGCTCCGGCGCTCGGCAGAGATCTAGCCACGGCGTGAAACGCCGATCAGAAGCGGCTCTTGGCCAGCAGACCTCAGCGGGCGGCGGGGAGCCCATCGGAAGGCAGGGGGGCAGAAG
>NW_010225289.1:14832-56704 GCF_000690775.1 Eurypyga helias | reverse complement strand
GGCTCGGCGGCACCAGAGACCAGCTGCTGGGCTGGGCTTCGCCCTCGTTGTTGTTACTGTTTTCATCAGATGGCCAGCGATTCCCAGGAGTTGCGACTCACAAGGCTGTAGAAGAGACCCGGGAAAATACGAATGTCGCTGGCCTTGTCTGAACTGCATGAAAATAGCACGTGTAGATTTTTATCTTCTCGTTTGTTCTCATCTGTGTTAGTGGCATGGAGTTACAGCCCTGCTTCGCTATAGATGGAGTTTATTTTTCTTTTCCTGAACATTATAATCGGCATATTGTCAGCCCTTAAATTACAGACGCTGTGACTGCTCTTTAAAGTGTTAAATTCAATTTCCCCCTTCCTGCTTTCTGACTGTAATCTCTGTTTTGTGTTCCTGTGGCTAACTGACATATAAGAAAGGCTTGTCACACGTGCTTGAGTATATCCTGAATTTACTCTTATTTTTAGGTAGCGTCCCACTTTCTTTTACGTGGCTTATTTGCATCCGGTCTGTCTCAAAAGTTTCAAACCCCTTTGCAGTCTTAATATTGCCCTGTAGGAAATTTCTATAAGGTGAGAGCAGTAGGTCAGCATGGGTCGTGCAGTAGGAGGGACACGGGTGTCTTCTCTGGGGGGAGGAGGGCTCCCTGCTTGTCTCCCGCCGCAGGAACCGGGCAGGGGGCCAGCAGGCATAGGGACCGGACAGCAAACTGATCTTGTGCCAGCCCTGTGCAAATTCCTGATGCGCCTGATGCTGCCTTACGCAGCACTGTTTATTGTTGGCAAGAAAGCCACGTGACAAAGAGCTCGGCTCACTTTGTCCATATAAATTCTGATTCATAGCTATTCAGGCTGTAAAGCTGCTACAGCTTTTGAAGTACAGATATATCTGGATCACTTTTTGTCTTCCTGTGTCTTTGCTTTTGGGGGCTGCTGTGGTTTCAGTTGTGTATGAAGGGCTGCAGGGAGAATGGACCAACTTCATGTGTAGAAGGAAGAGAGAAGGATTTTTAATTTTGAAGTAAAACAGCTTGAGTATAGGAAAAGCTAGAAGAATGACTCTAGTAACTCTGTTAAGCATTTAATGTAAATAGTCTCTTTTTGTTGTTGTTGGTTTGGTTTTGGTTTTTTTGAGAAGCTGAGAAAACAGCCAAAACTCATTAGACTTGTCCAAAAACCCAAGTGGGATCTAAATCTCTTCTGAAAAGCCCAGAAACAAACCCAGCATATCAATGCCTGTCAGCATTACTGATCTAGAGGTATTTAAAGTCTCTAATGAGGAATATTTTTCTGTGCTCATATTTGGAAGCATTTTAAGATCTTGCTGTTTGTGTTTGTAATTTGAGCACTTCATGAAAGATGAGTCTTGTTCTCATTTGGCAATGTTGGCTTTTCCTAGCTAAATATTTGCAAACTCATTTCTGTTACTTCCCCTTGCCTACTAACAATTGATATTTGTGTAAAATAGAAGTATATTTGTATGTATTTTGTACCCTTTATCAGGTGTTTTGCCCTCCCTCTCTTCCTATGCTTTTCTGAATCAGGAAATCTTAAAAACCCGAAAGCGATTTAAGATTTTGGGCTCCAAGAAGTCAAATGAGAAATATTGAATTTTGTCTCCAATTTTCCTTATAATCTTGTCTTAAAACAGGAGAAAACCCCCAGCTCTTATCACTTAATCGAAGGGATAGGCTCTGAGAGCTGTCTACCTCCTTGCAGGGTAATTGTTACAGAGACATCAACTCCAGTTTTAAAGCTTCTCTTGATTTACGTAATCTTGATGTGGGTATTTCCTGGTGAGATGACCAGGACTTTGAAATTGTGGCAACTGCATTTCATGTGTGGTTTGAGGTGGGGTTTTTTGTTGTTGTTTATTTGTTTGGGGATTTTGCTTTTGTTATTTGTACATTGCTTTCTACAAAAACGTAAGCTGTAAAGGTTCTTGTTGAGTATACTGTGAAACTTAGTAGGCAAAAAGTTAATCTTCTTATGAAGTTGCTTTGGGGGAAAGGAAGATCAAATTGGTTTTAAGTGATCTGAAAAAATTATTTCCTCCTAACTAATTAGTTGGACCACTTTAATATCAGGTTACATAAACCTACTTTGCTGACTGCAGTTTTTTAGAAGAAAACACTGAAATGTCTTGTGTGTGCACACTGAGAACAAGGAGCGGGTTTTACGTACGTTTGATTAAACAAATCTGTGTCCCTCCTCAGCAGGGTTCATTCTGGCAGGAACTTTCCCTTTGAATTCAGCTGTATTGTGTCTCTATTTCAGCTCTGTTCAGTGTTCTCTTCACTTTCTCAGGTGTTCAGGGTAAAGAAAGATACTATCTCCCTTTTTAATTAGTGTTGTGTGCATGCTTACCTGATTTATTTAATCCCTAAAATATTCAGCAGTCATGAACAGGAAACCTTTTTTTACAAACAATTTAGTTAACAAAACTTCAAATTAAATGGTGTGGTGTTTGGCTCAGGTGGTTGCTGTCTTTATAGATGGAGTTTTCGGTTCTGCTGGAAGTGTGCCCAAACGTGGGCAAGTCTGACACTTGATACAGGGGCTCTTCATCAAACAGTTTGGCTGTTTTGTCTTGTGCGCTGCTCTGCTTCCTGCTTCAGGGGTTCAGCTCTTCCACTGGGAATGTCACTCAAATGTGCTGGCAGCACATAGGTCCTGTTGGTGGATCTTCTACGTGATGGTTGCTTGGGCATTTGGGTATGGCTTTTTTTTTTTCCCCTCCAAAATTTGTGGCCTTGTCTTACTCTGTTGGGACAAAATATACATAATGATGACTTTTTTTTTTTTCCCAATCATTGGCAAATGAGTCCCACAGCTGGTCTGTAGACACTTTGCTCTTGTTAGGAGGAGATTTAATTTTAGAATTGGGTTTACGTAGCTGTGAGCTGCTGATGATTTGGGTTGGCCTGCTTTTTCATCCCTGGCAATGACCTTCTATTATCAGGACTGTGCTTTCAGCGTTGGGTCAAGAGATTGTGCAAGGTGTGTCGGGTCAGCCACTTGAAACCCTTGTGTCCTAGTAGATTTCCAGCATGTACTTTTCATGAAGTGATAGAAATAATAAAGTTTCAATCACAGATTAAGAATTTAAAGCAGGATCAATGGAGTACCTCTCCTCTGGATGGTATAAATGGGATTTTGCCAGGACACTGGTCACTGCACAGTCATTCCTGTCCAGTACTTCAGTTGGTAGGTGACATTGGTATATAAAATGAATTGTGGTTTTGTTGGGTCTTTGTTTTGTTTTTTTCCCCCGTGTTGTTGGATCTCAGAGGAGATCTTTTCAAACTGGAGTATACAGGGACCTGCACATGGAATAGAGTAACAGTAAAATTCTCAAGTAGACTAAGCCTGATACAACACACTCTTTATTTGGAGGATATTTTATAGCACCTTGGCAGGGCTTGAAACCGCAGGCTGTAGTTTGTAATATGTGTTTTGCTTCTTTGTTGCATACTCTGAGCAATGCCTGGAATGTTTGGGTGCCATTTAGCTTCCCAAACCTTGTGTATAGGGAATGACATCATATGAGGGGAAGTTTTGGATGTTTTTGCCTGCTACGTAGCATCATGCCAAGTTTTCTTATGCATCTTGGGTGTGTTCTTGACTCGTATTCCTCAGCCCTTTTCTGAGTGGCAGTTAAATGCGAGCTTTTTGAAAAAGGCATGAATAAACAATACATTTGGAACTTTGTATTTAGAAAAGAACAACCGGAGTTCTTCACTGCTTTGTTCATTTACCAGCCTTACCTGTGGTGAAGTTTTGTTTTCTGTGGCAAGGTGCCTGGGTGTAGTGTTTTTTGGTTGAGGGTTTGTTTGTTTGTTAGCTGAAGCTGATTCTCAAACCAGTACTGGTTCCTTTCACAAGAAAATATCTTCCACGTCACTGCCATATGAGTTTTTCAATTTTTTCTTAATACATTTTTTTCTGGGACAATACAAAGACAAGAATTTGAAATAAGTCATCAAGCAAAATTATGTTAGCATGGTTTAATTTACCTCTCGCCTTAAGTGTTGGTGCTTACCTTTTGAGCTCAAACAGCTTCATCATACACTGTTTAAAAGGTTAACTCTTCACCAAATTCTGTGTTTGTCTACCACTGTGTGGGAATTGAAGATGTTGCAACACAGCAGCTTTTAAGGCCCTTCATTTAAATTTATTGGACAGTGGTGGTGTGACTACATTATACTGATTATCCACAGCCTCCCTCCTCCCCCCAGCATATACCCCCATACATGACAACTGTGCCTGAACAATCTTCCCTCTGTTTCAGATCCGGGAAATTCCTTGTGTCCTTTAAAGTTGTCTGCTTTTTTTTTTTTTTCCTTGTCTAATTTGCCTGCCTGTCATTTTGATGCTTGCTTTTTATTAAGTAGTCTAGTATGTTAGGTTCAGAATAGAAAAGAAAATGGTAAATGATCCTTGAAGACATGACTGTGGCTTACTGACTTTATCAGTCTGTTGCGAGCTATTAAATAGCATGGTGACCACAAAATTTGTGAACATAAACCTGTGAAATGTGTCTTTGTTAGGAAGCCAACATAAAAATATCCTGTAATATGCTGTAATACGTGAGTTTCATCACTTGATTTCAAAGGATTTTGCATGATCAGATACTTGAATTGCTTACCAAGGGCAGATACATCATTGCCTTTCTCCAAGTAGATTTTTAATAAATGCTAATTAAATCATTTATACTTAGGAAGCTTCAAGTACCAGTTGGGTTATACATTTTGAAAATGGATTAAAATGAGATAGTTCTCTTAGCATCATTTAGTGGCTCACACTTGATCCTTTTGCATTTGCCTGAAACAGAATAGGTTTTTTATATTCAATTAGTACTGTATTATAGGAATACAAGGTTTGGGAGCAGCAGGCACATATAGAAGATCCCCTTGCTTTTTTTATTAAAAAACGCAAGTGTTTCCATTAGAACCAGAACAGTTTTTCCAGACACTAGTTCTTACTAATAATTTAAAAGGAAAAAAAAAATTAAATACGATAATGTTGTCATACATTCCCAGTTAATACTTATTATTTGCTTTTAGGGGAAAAATTGCATTTGTTTAGAGGTTTTTAGTTTGTTTTTTTTTGTTTGAGGGGAATCAGTTGTGTTATTGAAGTTGTCTAGTCCTCACTGGAAGACCAGTTTGCCAGAGTAGTTACTGAGGCTGAGTGTTTTGATGTCTTGGGGTCAGACTTGAAGGCAAGGAAAGATAGACTGGGGACAGACTTGCTTAGCCTTACTTGGCTTGACATTGGCTTTGTGATCTGGCTGGTCTTCTGGAGCAGTATGATCAGTCAGAGGTTTACAGCATGTGCTGTTAATTTTGTTCCTTTCCTACTGGCTGAGGTTTTGTTTTCCATGTTTTTTTGGTGTTTTTCTTGTCTCATGCACAGAAAAATTAAATTACTATTTGTTTTCCATGTTTTTTTGGTGTTTTGTCTCATGCACAGAAAAATTGAATTACTATTTAGATCTATACCAAGCATGCATACAACTTCCTGTAATAGGACTATGCAGCGGTTGATATTATGTACGTTTTGGATGTCAGTCATCTTGATATCACAGGTGTCTTTGGAATATTTTCTTCAGCTCTTTGGATGCCCCATCCCTGGATGTCTTCAAGGCCAGGCTGGATGAGGCTTTGAGCAACCTGGTCTAGTGGAAGGTGTCCCTGCCCATGGCAGGGGGGTTGGAACTAGATGATCTTTAAGGTCCCTTCCAACCCAAACCATTCTATGATTCTAAGACACTCAGCCTAAAGTCTAACGGCTTAGTTGCATGTGCGAGATCCCCATTGCTTTAACTGTATAGCTGTTGTGATAGGTTTCCTGTTTTTTTCAGGCCTTCACAACACTCTGTTTGCCTACTGATGCAACATAGCAGAACTGCTCTGTTCCCTTGCTATCTGTAAATGCTTGTTAAACCTCCTTTCAAGCCTGAAGTATTGTCCTGTGCAGTGATGGCTGTCAACAGGAACCCTGTTGATACAATAACTATCAGTGGCTCTGTTTATTTATGTGGAAGAAGCGTGTTCTATGAAGATTAAAAAGCTCTGCCTGTACCATAGTAGTATCTGATGAAATTTGACTTTTCCTTTTTGTGAGAACCCTATGAACCATTAACATAGACAGATGACATTTAAATACTTGTGCTGTCAGGACTGATCTGATTTGAGAAATTCCAGAGGTTATTAATCTCCAAGGCTTGTAACTAGCAGTAACTTGAACTGGTCTAGATTTCTTCACCAAACACGACCAGTGGTTGAGATACAAGTTTAGTTCTACTTAAAGTATTGTAACTAGAACTTGAAGTCTTATTTGTAGAAATAAAGGTGAAGAGGGACTATCGTTGTGAGTGATTGAAAGAAAACAGCAAGAGAAAAAGAAATGTGGAAAGCTCCAGGGAGCTGGGACACACTGGTAATATCAGGAAAGAGTGAAACACAGGCTTGATTTTTGTACGCAAGCAGTTGTGCTCCAGGAAAAAGGCCATCAATAGTTCTTCTTAGCTTATGATGTTCTTTTCTTATGGTGAAGAAGCAGACAGTGACATTGTGTTGTTTGAGGGATACAGTATGGCCAAGAAAGGTGGAATTTGGAAAGGTGCAGTTTTTGGGGGAGAAGCTGTGGACAAGCCACGAGTTTGTCCCAATTGCAATGGGCACTTGAGAAGATCAGAGATTGATGATTGTATCTGAGGAGATTTGATGTCTGGCTCTGTCTGCCTGCAGAAGTGACTCATTGCAGCATGAAAATATAGGAAAATGCAGTTAGTGTAAATGGACTTGGAATTAGAAGAGTAGTAACAAGCACAGAAATGCTTGGAAGAGATGGCAGAACCACCTGGAAGACTCTGTGGAGAGCACGGGGGGGGAAAGATAAAATGTGGAAAATGCACTTGGCCTATATGACGTAAGATTTTTGGAATAAAACACTGTAACAGCTGCCAGCAGTACAACCCTTTTTCAGGACAGCAAAGCTGAGATCAGAAAGGGGAACAGGAGGTGACAGCGTAGGAGGTTGCTGGTGTCCAGCAAGCAGTTCTACAGTGATGCTGTCTCTGTAAATCTGGATGGGGAGTAGATGTGTGGAAGAGACACAGTCTAACAGCAAAATAGTAAACTGCATGCTACTAGTAAACATTGTATTCAAAAAGGAATGGGCCTACAGTTTCCTGCAGTACCTAGTTAGCCTATGGGAAGAGTTTACATCGAGTTTTTGCACATAGCTTCTGCCTTTTCATGGGGGGAAAAAAATAAAAAGTCATTTGATTTGGCTGGAGTGAAGATGATGCCAGGGAGTGTACCTCAAATCTTTCCCAGTAGCCCACAGCTGCTGGTTTTGGAAAGGTGAATTGGTGCATAAGGTGTTGAGTATAAAGGTACAACAGTTTCTAGGGGATGATTATCCTGAAAAATTTGAGAGAGAAGTCTTGGTGACTCTTCTTAGTTTATGTATTTTGGCTTATGTAAGCATGATGATGTTACTGTGAATAGCAGTCAAAGTTTTGAGGTAAAAGCATGGCTTACCTTGAATATATGAAGGATTCCTGCATTTACCAAAAACTTAAAATGAAAGTCTAGTAATTACCAGTGCTGCCAACAGGTGAATTTGGAAAAAGTATACAAATATGGGAAGTTTGACAAAAAAATAGGTGGAGATGGAGGAAAGAGACCAAGAGTGAAGAATGGTGGACGAAAAGCTGGACATGAGCCGGCAGTGTGCGCTGGCAGCCCAGAAAGCCAACCGTATCCTGGGCTGTATCAGGAGAAGTGTGGCCAGCAGGTCGAGGGAGGGGATTCTGCCCCTCTGCTCTGCTCTTGTGAGACCCCACCTGGAGTGCGGCATCCAGCTGTGGAGCCCCCAACATAAGAAGCTTATAGACCTCTTGGAGCGAGTCCAGAGGAGGCCCTGAAGATGCTCAGAGGGCTGGAGCACCTCTGCTATGGGGACAGCTTGAGAGAGTTGGGCTTGTTCAGCCTGGAGAAGAGAAGGCTCTGGGGAGACCTGGTAGCCCCTTCCAGTACCTGAAGGGGCTACAAGGAAGCTGGGGGGGACTTTTTACAAGGGCCTGTAGTGACAGGACAAGGGGGAACGGGTTTAAATTGAAAAGGGGGAGGTTTAGATTAGATATCAGGAAGAAATTCTTCCTGGAGAGGGTGATAAGGCACTGGAACAGGTTGCCCAGAGAAGCTGTGCATGCCCCATCCCTGGAAGTGTTCAAGGCCAGGCTGGATGAGGCTCTGAGCAACCTGGTCTAGTGGAAGGTGTCCCTGCCCATGGCAGGGGCATTGGAACTAGATGGGCTTTAAAGGCCCTTCCAACCCAAAACATTCTATGATTCTGTGACTTTCAGAAGAGAGTTCTATAACCAGGCGTTAGCAGTTTTCTTGGAAGAAAAATTGTGGGACCATGAATGTCATTGCTGTGAAGCTGTTTATTCTCTTTGTCAATAGTGCCTGTTCCCTGATGAAAGACAGTAAAGAGGATTTTTTTGTTTTCTAACATTTTAACATAAATTGTTTCTTAATGCCCTCATAAAATGCCTGTTTTCAAGAGGGGAGGGATAATGATAACGCTGGTTTGAAAAAGCAGTAGAGCATTAGGACAAAGTGGCTTGGACACACAAGCAGTTTGGAGTATATGGACCCATTGTTACTTGCAGTTACAGTAAACCTTTATTGTTATGTGCTGTTTAATATAACAGACACAACACAAATCTTCCGTCAACAAGATGTATTTTCCAATAGTGCTGTTTTTTCTATTGTGAGATACGTTTTCTTAATGAGCAGGCTGTTCGGTACAGTCAGTTCGTTTTGTGAACTCTCGACGTGTTTACTGCTGTTTGAATACTGCTCTGGGGACAGTTGGCATTTATTAGCATTGTCACGGGCATTGCTCATGAAGCACATCATGAACATGGTATAAAAAGCTCAAAGTGGGAATGTGAACAATGACTAAGCACTTCTGCAGATCAGGTTCCAACGCTGCATGCAAACAAGCTGTTGTACTTCCAACTTAAAGTGATGTGAAATGTTCCTGCTCCTCCTGCTGTGCCAATACCCACTGTCATTCCCTACTGCTGAATCACGCAGGTTCCTATTGTTAGTAAAGCTGGCAATTCTTAATAACCTGTAGCAGGCACTTTTTTTTTTTAAGTGGAGCTGTTCGAGAACATAGTTTCATGTTATATCCATTCTGGCTTATTTGTGTTTACCTCATACTAGCACTGGCATTACTGTGGTCCTGCAATTAAATACCTCAGAAGACTTCCATTTTTGGTTGTTTTTTTTTGTTGTTGTTGAGGTGTTTTGTCCATTGGTTCACTCCATAAACAGGCTTCCTGTGGACTTGAACTGGCACTGGTACAAAGGAGGTGCAGAAATGTGGTTGGAGAGGAGGGTAATGCTCCCACAGAGGGTGTCCATCAAATGACTCAGCTGCGTTGTAAAAATCATGGCCCTCTTTACATTTAACACTTTAGACCCATGTGGCGTTGCTTCAGCAAGATCTGATCTCCTCCATTCCAAGTGATTAGTTCCTGCCCCTTCTTTTATGTCATTGCATATTTTGACTGGCATACACTGATCAGGGCTAAACTAATGATTACAGGGAGGAAAACCTGCTAATGTTAGGATAGTTCCCACCTGAGATATATGAACAGAATAAAACATCTGATCTTATGTATATTGAAAGAGCATCAATTGATCTTCATGTTTACACAAATTTGCCATATGGGTTTGCTCTTTTAAAAAATACTTTAAATTCATTCATTCTTGGGACACGGCACAGAAATCAGTGAAGATTTCCCAAGCACTTGATTTATTTTATTAAAAATATGGTGGTTTCTTTTTGAATAAAAGGTTTTATTTGTTTGTAGGTTTTCACTGCTGCTTCTTAACCTGGAAGAATATTACTTTGAACAGCACACAGCTAACCATATTATAAGTAAAGGTTGCAGAGATGAAAGGTACATAACTTTTACATACATGCATTTGCTGGTGGTGTTCTAATCTGTAGCTCTAACACGTACATAACTGCTTTCCTTTCTCATTGTTCCTTTTAGAAAATTCAGAGGCTCTCTAAAAATCTGTTCGAAGTCAATTATTTTTGAACCTGATGACAATATCCAACCCATTATCAAGGTAAGCAGTGCAACTGCTTGATGGCTTAAGATTCTCTTTAAAAAGCTTTTAAGAAGGAGTATGTGTTTTTATAACTTGCTGCAGATACCATTGAGAGACTGCATTAGTATAAAAGCCCCAGAAGACAATGAAGCAAATAACCCTTTCACACGGTACGTGAATTTATGTTACTCTATATGTATGTATTTAAGTCTTTTTAATGTTGCAACACCCATCTCATACATCTTATTTACATTTTAGGGATACATCTGGAGGTATTTTGGTTTTATGTAATCAGGTAAGGCTTGCGTATCACATTCTTGATGTATAAGCGAGTGAGGTTAGCTTCTTTAAAGGTATCTTTCTCGGAGCTGGAGTCTTAGGGTGGGGAGTTAATTGGAAACAAAACTAATTTGTGTCAAAAACTTAGCATTAATGTGAAGCTGTTGATGCTGGAAATTTCAAAATGTTAATGATTTCATTAAGTCATTAATCTGATAAAGTGAACTTTTTGCACTTTGCATTTTATAATGGGTCTTAGGGCAGTTTTAGAATTGAATAAAAAAGGAAAATAGACTGAAATTAAATTGGTTATTAATCAACTTTGTTTTGATCTTGCTGTATTGCTTTCTCCTACTTTCTGCAGTGTGTAGTGGTAACGGCAAAGCCATCTTGCCCTTGCAGTTCAGCAAAAAAAGTTTTCATGTTTTTATTTCAGGAAAGAGCAGAGGTGAGGTGGGAAATGTCCTTTTAAACATTCCAGCATCTCTGTAAAATCTGTCTTTAGCAGTACCTAAAACTCATAGCCTTGCTCAGTTAAGTACTGCTGCAGTCAAAAATCAGCTCAAGCATTTAATATTGTCTGTGCTGGAGAAGTTTGTGGTCTGTGTTAATCAGTACATTTAATTACTTCTTGAAACTGCTTCTTGGAGAGTATTGTGTAGTCAAGGTTTTTTGGTTTGTTGGTTATTGTTTGTGGTGGGTTTTGTGTGTGTGTGTATTGAGTGTTTTTGAAAAAGATATTTCTATTTGTTCCATGCAACTGTTCCACCATACATCATAAGCATATGTTCTGAAGAACTAATGATTACAAAAACATATCATAGAAAAAGATTATTAACTTGTTATGGCAAGTGTGGTTAACACCCCCCACTTACCCGCTCTCCCAAGTGTAGCTTGCCAGTCATCCTTCTGTCTCTGGGAAAACATTCTGAAATACTTTGGTGGCATGACAAATGCTGTATTTTGTCTAAAAGGCCTAGGGATTTCGGAGTGTGAAGTCCTTGCTAGTTGTACTTATGGCAAACCATGATCTAATTGTAAATGTTTTTTCTAACTAGAATTTCTGCCTTGTAGAAAACCACACATAATGAATAATTGGAACATCTCAAAACATGTTTGCCTTTTCTTCAGGCTCAACAAAATACTATTAATGCATAGCTGAATAAGAAGCTTTGCTTTCCATAACAGACAACAGAAACCAATGGCTATAAAATACAGGAAATGGAAATAATAATTGGAGATTATTTCAGTGTTTTTTCTCGAGGTAAAACTGGGGGAAAATCCTCCCAAAAATAGGAAATTAATACAGGTGCTAAAGGTTTTGTTCTGCTTCCAACTTTTTTTTTTTTATATTATCTACTTTTTAATGCATTTTGGGGCTCTCAGTGTAGAAAACTGTTTAGTTATCCTGCAGAAGAGCAGTCTCAGTGTAAAGCAGGTGGGTCTTACTCTGATTCTTATTATCCTATGGCCTGATGCAGGTCTGTGCAAGCTAATGGCAATTAACGCCTTTCATCTGACATCATTTTTTCATGTAGCACTTAGAGAGGCACGCTGAGCCTGTAAGCGGCTGAGTGTACCACTCACTTTCTTCTGGCTGGACAGTGCTGCAAGTGGTCATGTGGTGACGGTCAGCTGGTGGGATGTGGGAAGGCTGTACGTGCCAGCCGGAAGACTTCTGGCTGGAGAATGGTACAGCATCTGTTCTTTGGAAAGTTTAATATCTGCTCTTGGTGTGAGGCTGCTGCTACAGTGCCTTGGAGTGTAGAGCCACAGGCAAGGAGCTAGCTGTAGGAAGCAAACCGAGGCACCAGGAAAGGCCCTTTGGTTGGCCACGTCTCCATAGGCCATGGAGTAGAAGACAGTTGGTAGTGCAGCCCAGCGTGTTTGGTGCAGTTCAGAACCAATCCAGAGTCTTATACTCAGTCCTGAGATTTAGCAAGTTTGAGCTTTCCCTCCAAACAGAACAAACCCGTGACTTATTTCTGGCTTGCCTTCTTTCAGACAACAGAGTAAGGCGTTATCCACAAACCAGAGTGTTAGCAGTCAAGTCTTCCTCTAGGAGTGGAAAGAATGTTCTGAAGGAGGAGGGTAGTTTCATGTGGGTTTTGAGGAGGGAAGATCCTCTCAGATGTGAGAATAGCATCAGAGAAACCAACTGCTCAAAAACATGCTGTTGGATGAGGGAGGAGATCTGGTGTTCGTGGTGGATGGAACTGGAAGCAAAATGTTTGGCAGTGGAAGAAGGGGTTCATCTGAGACAGTTTATACAGCAGTTTGCATTGTGAGTTACTCCTGTGGGGTAATTTCCATGGGGTCAGAACCCGAAGGGCATGAGCTGCCAGAAGAGGGGGAGTATCCTCCCCTTGAGTGGGGTTAGGCCGATGGCTGTGCCTACTGGCTTTAATCTTGAAGGTCATATGATTAGAATAAAACCCCACTAACAAACCGCAAGTAAGTAAGTATCCGAACTAAAGCGAACACTTGCCCCTCTTGCAGTTTGCTGCTATAAAAGGTCGTCGTTTATCTGGGGTAGCTAAAGCAGGGTATTGCCACCCAGTGTTTTGCTTGCTTGAACAGGGTTCTTGGATTCGTCTTTATCGGTACTTCTGATTTATTTTATTGCTTTTTGAAGACTGAAACTGTAAAATCCCTTATTCTTTCAGGTTTTTCTCATTAAAGAAAGAAACATTATTGCATCCTATAAAACAGTAAGAGTAAGTATATATTTTTCACTGTTCTCATCAAACTAATGTTTTGCAAGGATTTATGTTATTTCTGAAAGAGTAAGATAATTATAATTTGAGGAATATGACAATAAAACTTTTTTTTTTTTAAAAAAAGCAGTTTTGCATCTTGATAAAACAAGTGCCTGAATTCTTCCATAATGGGTTTGTGATACTTCTTGGAGGACATAGTGCAGACCTGACACTTGCTACTTACCTTGATGTGCAGCTCTGGGATCAACAGTCAGAGCTGTCAACTGGCTGCTGATATTCCGTGGACACTGCCTCCTGGCTAAACGGCTTCTCCTCCGTTCTGCACGCGCCTGAGATGAGAGATTGCTAATTGATATTTCCCAGCTGAGTGCTTCACAGTTCAAAGAAGTGGCAGATAAGGCTACTCACAGCAGAAATTAGAGTTTACTTCTGGTTGCTTTCTGCTGATGGGGTGGGTCTGCTCTGGTGCTGAGTCTGGAGGCTTCAAGGCACAGAAGCAAGGGGTTTTTCACCTGGAATGCGAGATGGGTTAAGACACAAAATGAAAATGCAGAGTCACTGAACACCGTATGTGCCCAAGAACTGAAACATAGAATTCTGTTTTTCAACGTACTTTTTCAAGTAGTTTCAAGAATGATGGAGTCCATAAATACACGTTACTGTAACGAACAGCAAAGTGGCAAGAGCTGGTCTCTGTTCTTTCAAAAACTGCTTTGGGTTGGTTTTGTGATTAGATCTGTCTCTAAGCCAGGATTTTTGATTTTCTTTCCTTAATGCCATTAATTCTTCATGTGTTGAACCTGTTTTCTATTTGAGCCCTCCTGTTTTCTGTTTTCACCTCTGTGTGCAACATTTATTAAGTGTCATACAAATACCACATTGCCAACAGTGAAAAAGAGAAGAATGAAAAGAGCCGTTGGCAAGGCTTTTAATTTTATTTTCTCCTAAGTCAAGACTCATTCGTATCTAAAACATTCCTGGTGGTTAACCATCACCATTTACTTCACAAGAGTGCAGCCATATTTCTGCATATTAAACAAAGAAATCTAGTTTGCCTTCAGTCACTTCACATTTTTTTTCTGTTGCTACTAAATATCTTCTACTTGAATTGTTGCCAGCTCCAGATGCATCATGGAGTGCTGGAGTTTGGTAGTGCATCTTATTTTCTATGTCTTGCATTGATTGTTTAGCATCTATTACAAAATACTGAGCTATTGTCTCTGCCTGTGGCCGGAGAGCTACAGAGAGAACCCTTCACAAAGCTTTTACATTGTTGGCTGTAAACAAGCCTTGTAGACCATCCACTTCTGAGAGCCGTGCTTTCCCTGTTGAAGGAAAATGGTGCTCTGTGTGGAATGTCACAAGGATTTTAGCTAAATTGCTACTGAATTTCTTGTCTCCCTCTACTCCAGCTCCATTTGCTTCCTGAAGCATGCTTTCCTCTTGGGTTGCTGTCAGTTCAGCTCAGATCACATACACGACACTGAAGATCATCTAGGTTACCATGTCATCTTTCCATCAGTTTTAAACTAATGCAGTTGTATCCACGGACCAATGTGTTGGTGTAGTCTTACTGTTCACTTTAAAAAAAGCAAAAGTCTATTCTGAAAACTTGCAAAACTCTACAGAAATGTGTTGAGGCAGCTCTGTACTACATTCAGGGGTCATCAAGGGATCCCACCACCACCTTTGCTAAATACGAGTTATGTGTGAGAGTTAATATCAGTTGATCCATGCATGTGCTTTTAAATCAAAACCAGAAATGTGTACTATGAAACAACACTTAACAAAGCTGGGAAAACTTTATGGAGGAAAAAATGAGTATGCCACATATGCTGGGTGATGTGTTAGTGAGGTTTTTATAAATGACCAGTGAAAACAGGTGGGGATTGGATTTGGGATCTTTTCAGCTCAAAACTATTTATGTAGAGGAGAACGATAACTCTTCTAGCCTAGTCTTTAAAGATTTGATGGGCTGGCATCTTTTTAGATAAAAGATATACAGTAATTTTTTTAATGTGACATGTTATTTACTAGTTCTGTATTTACATGTGTTTGATACTGAAACAGACAGAGCAGGTACTAGTTCTATTTACATGTGTTTGATACTGAAACAGAGCAGGTACTAGTTCTACGTTTACTGATGCTTACACTATATTAATGTGTTAATTTCAAAGGTGTTATGTTGCATTGTATTAAATAACAGACTAAATACTGCACCAAGAGCTTGCCACAGGGAAGATATGTTTGTGAAGGAAAAGAAACCAAAGAGGTTTAACATCTCCCTTTGGAATGTTTCAGATATACTGCAGTCTTGGATAGCATACTTTGACCAGGTTTTAGAGTATTTTGATTTTACTTTTAACTTTTTTTTTTTTTCCCCACTGAGCCTTGTTTTAAACTCATTTGTAGTAAATATAATTTTGGTTTTAGGGTAGAACAGAACACTTATTCCAACTGGATGTTTCTGGGAAACTAGGAGATGTTGTACAAACTCTACATCAGGTATGTGGTTATCTTACTGTCACTACGCATTTCATCACAGCATCTTTTTTGAGTTAATGGAGAGCTTGCTTTAAATATTTGTTCTGAAAGTGAAATTCTTGGAGTATATTTTTTTTAAATGTAGCAGTTGAACACAGCATCTCGTTCTAAAAGCTGTTGTAATCTACCCGTATTGGCTTATATTATGCTAGGTGGTAGTATATAGCCAAAGTAATAACATGACAGTAGCAATGAGCAAACATGTCCTACTTTTAAAAAGAAATAATAATAGCTCTTTTTAATACTCCATCACCATGAATGCTACACCCCCCACCCCCAGTTTCTATTAACTTCTGAGCTGTGTGGTGGATGCCCCATCCCTGGAAGTGTTCAAGGCCAGGCTGGATGAGGCTTTGAGCAACCTGGTCTAGTGGAAGGTGTCCCTGCCCATGGCAGGGGGGTTGGAACTAGATGGTCTTTAAGGTCCCTTCCAACCCAAACCATTCTATGAATCTATGATCTCTCTGCTACTTTTCTTAAAGCTCCTTGTCCTTTAGCTTTACAGGGCTTCTTGTCTAGATAAGATGGGAGATCAAGCTGCCATGGTAAGTATCTGGTTATTTCTGATACCACTGTTCAATAATGAAGTTCTGATATCACTGTTTAGTAATAAAATTCGAATTGCATTTAAATCATGGACCTTTTTAACCTTTATTTTTCCTCCACATTAGATAACCGCTATATTGCAGTCGCGCTTGGCTAGAACTTCATTTGACAAAAACAGGTATCTTTCTAGTCACTTTCTCCTGGGAAATGATTTTCAGCTTGTTGGTTGATTAGTCTACTGCATGGCACTTAATAGGTGCTTGTTTGGGGCAGCATAATCTTTCTAATTCAGAGTTATCATCTTTATATTCTGAACCACCTGTAATGGAGAATGGGAAATTCTGTGTTGTGAAGATGAATATGTTACTTCTTTATCTCTCCAAACTGTTCTCTTTATCTGTGAATTTGTTGCAATTTGGGCATTGGGATAGCAAATCAAGCTCTGTATAGAGAAGTCAGCTGGCTTACTACTCTGATACTGGTGCAGGACATCGCAACTTTCCTTTCTGGAGTGCCTGTTAAAGTAGAGGTCTCAGCGAAGAACTTCATGCCTAAAATAGGCTTAGGGAAGTCCCCATTCTGGTGTCCCAGGGTTATAAGCTAACTGGAAACCTTTCTAAAGAATTTGAAGGTAGCTCTATTTAATTAAGAACTGGAGGTAAACTTACTCCCTTTCTTCACTTGTAGATTTCAAAGCATTTCTGAAACGCTGCATATGGAATGTAAAGCAGAAATGGTGACACCACTGGTGACTAATCCAGGGCATGTGTGTGTTACTGATGCTAACTTGTACTTCCAGCCTCTTAATGGATATCCTGTAAGTGCCTCATAGATGGTCTTGCATATGGTGTGAGCACGCTGCCCCTCTAGTGGACAGTTTTCATTTTCCTATTATTCCTCTTAAATGCACACGGAGCACATCTCCAAGAATACTCTACTTTCAGTTGTAATCAGAAGTTCCTTAGTTTTTCTTTTGCTCTGTGCTGCTCTGTTGCATTCAGTGTATCTCTACTTCTGAGGCTTTATTCTGTGCTGACTTGCTTAAAGCTGAGCTCTTACTGACAAAGCACAAAATGTCCTTTGCTCATTCTCTATTAATATTTAAAGATTACTTTTTGTAACTTTTCGTTTAAGATAAATTTCTTAATCTTTCCCTGTGGTGCTGCTCCCACCTAGTGAGAGCTTTATGCATGTTTAGTCTATACTGGAAGGTCTTAGCTAGGTTTTCTATTAAACTGATTATTTCTTTCTCTAGAGGAAAACTGAGTGCATGTAGCAGAGGGATTACTGCTCTGCAGCTTTGACACAGAACTAGCAGCGATAGTTTTAGCAAGCCTCTAATACACTAAAAGTATGTCCAGAGGGTGAGAACGCGTCTCACAGCTGAAGCTGACAAACTGCCATTCAGTTTCTGTCCATCAGGTGGCACCATTGGCAAACAGTTTGCCCAGCATTCCACTGGCTTTCCTGTTTTAATACCGTTTATTGTGTCCTGCTCCTTTCTTGCATGATTATTATAACTGGCTGATACTCTGGGGATAATACACTATCCTTTATTTATCCTTAAACTGCTTTTCTACCCGGATGTGCACCAACAGCAAAGACAAGCTTCATCTTTTTAACATTAACTGCTTTGCATCACTGTTCCACTGCTAAAATGACATGGATGGATGTTGTTTTCATATTGCTAGTATCTCTTGTCAAGAGAAACTTCAGATTGACTGGAGAGGTTAATGTAGAAGAACTTACAGCTTCTTCTCCATCTTTTCTTCCCCCCTCCCTTGCCCCCCGCAGAAACCAGTAGTACAAATAACACTGCAAAATGTGCGTCGCATCTATAAAAGACGACACGGCCTAATGCCACTAGTAAGCTCAAATATATATATATATATTCTAATGTCTTGCTGCATAGAGAGTTTCTTAAAATGACCAGCTGAAACTGCATTCATCATTAGGTGAAAACTACATGTTTTTTAAAACTCAGGGTTAATTATTGAACAGCACTCAAAGATCCTTTCTGGTTTTGAAGTGTGTTACTTCCCTGTGTTGTCAAAAAGATGAAGCAGGGAAGAGTGAACCCTGTCAAGGACGAAAGATTTCTTTCATAAGCAGTCAGTGTAGGGGAAGGGAGGAAGTAGTACCTCCAGGAAGCAATTATTCCATGTTACTGAAACACCTATCTTGGGATAGAATGAATCGCTCTCTCACGGTGTTTTCTCTTTGGATTGATTTGTGGAGGGAGCTTGATCACTGGTTCAGATTGAGGCTAATGTGGAGTGATGAGTCCCGCTGTACGTGACTGAGGAACACGCTGTACATGCTGCAGTGGAACCTCAGTTGTATGCTTTCAGTGTTTGCCCTGAAATTTCAATCTTGAACAAAATTTTGGTCTCAAAACACATTTAAGCTAAATGGATGTTTAACCCTTTGCCTCACTTCATTCACTTGGGACAAAAGAGTATATTACCTGTGCTTAATCAATCCAGACAGAGCCAATCTATGCACAGCTATGGAGCTATTTGCTCAGTTGGGTGTAAACTGAATGCTTTTATGATTAGAAATAGGAAAGATGAAGTGTTAGACTTTGGGCAAAACTGCTACCCAGTTTAGAGTCTGATGTTTTAGATATTAGTAACTGGAATATTCTGTTAAAAAAAAAAATGAACGTTACAGCTTGTCAGTAATTGCTCTTATTTACTTTTCCCCTCTTTTAACTTGTAAGGGACTCGAAGTATTTTGCACAGAAGATGATCTGTGTTCTGACATCTACTTGAAATTCTACAGCTGTCAAGATCGAGATGAGCTCTATTTCCTTATCGCAACATATATAGGTTTGCAGTATTTATTTATTAAGATATTCCATAGTACCTTGTGAGGGGAAATTTGTCTGGGTTTTGCTCTCTTGATTTATGGGAAGAATGAGAAGAATAAACTGGTCTACCAGCCCTAAAAATTTTTGATAGAAGTAAGGAAAGTTCAGAATGAATGTTGCAAATTTGCGTATATTCTGTTTGTGTTTGAAGAGCTGGGTATGAATGTTGAGATAGCATTATTAATGTACAACTAATTCTGTTGATATGCACTGTCACTTAACACCACCCCACCCCCTCAAAAAAAACCAAACCAAACCCCAACCCAAAACCAAACAAATGAAACAAGAAAAACCCCATGAAACACTTCATCTTTAAATCTTCAAAGCAAGGAGTAAAAATAAGATCCACTCAGCTACACTGTGTTTTGCTGAAAGTAT
This sequence comes from Eurypyga helias, assembly GCF_000690775.1. NCBI lineage: Eukaryota > Metazoa > Chordata > Aves > Eurypygiformes > Eurypygidae > Eurypyga > Eurypyga helias. Next base: position 37,224 of record NW_010225289.1, on the reverse strand, counting down.
AGACTGACCTGTGGGGTCCATCCCCTCTTTACCCCAGTTAAGTCCAAGTAAAACTCCTATTGAGAAAGTTCCTGTACACACACAAATACCTAAACTTTCTTCAGTCTTAGCAGCGGTCGATGGAAGTTACCATGCTGAAACAGTGAAGTTTTTCCTTTATATTAAATCTTCTATGCATTAATCCCGAGAAAATTTTACTTATCTCTTGCAGATCATGAGCAGCAACTTTCTAAAAGGCTAGAGTGTGTGCTGGAAAAAATGAGGGGGGGAAAAAGCTAATATTTTCTTGGTAATACTACTACAGCTGAAACACTGAAACTCACATTTACTGGCAATGTTGAGAATGTTTATGTAAATTTGGTACTGTCTTTTTATCGTACCAGAGTTCTAGTTCTGTTTTAATGAATTTGCTTAAATATCAGTTGACATTTTCCCTGCTTCAAGTGGAAAGGCCACAAAGGAGCGATCACTTCTGCCAAGAATCACTTTAGTCTTTTAGATTTTCCTTTTGAAAAGGAAATAGATTCTGACATGGTTTTCTCTGTTACTGAAATAACTACATGCTGTTACCCTGCTTCACACTTTATTGTCTGGATAACTTTCAAAGGTGAAATTTCAAGGTGTAGATGAAGATGTTGTTGGAGCTTAGAAATAAAGAACGGGTGAGCCCTTTCTTTAAAGGTGTTTGTAGCACCTCAGTAGCTGTCTCTGACAGCGGAAGATCCTCTCCTTGAAAGTGCTAATATTTTTTACTTGTAGAATTTCAGGTACTAATGGGAAGGGAATACTGTTTTTCCAGCCTATGCTGAGCTAAAATGCTAACATGCTAATCTGAATTCCTTTCCTTCTAGTTAATAATTACAGTGATAACATTTTAATAATTTGATGTTCCATAGAAGTCCTAATTCTTCAACTTTTGTCTTGTAGCCTTCACCAGCAAATGGTTGTAAAAGGTATTTAAAGACTTTTCAGTAGAAGGAAGAGCAGCCTGTGAGACAGATCCAGTAAAACAAGCATGCAGAAGTGTGCCATATACTGCTTTGTATGGCAAAGATGCGGTTTCAAGTGTGAATACTTGATGAGGAGGCTGAATGGACAGTTTCTTGCCATCACGTCATGGTTATGGTCCTCCAATTCTGCCATTTCAGACACTTGCCAAGGTGCTGTAAACTGAATCGATGGAAGGAACAAATAAAAAAAAAACCCCACCAAACAAAGAAAAGAAACTCACAACTCCTGCCAGCCTCCCCCTCCCCCCCCATTTTTCTTGATAAACCTGCTACACAGAGGACAGACTAAGCTAAGAAGAATTTCATTTTAAGGTGGAGGGACAGAATGAAAGGCATACTCCCAGGTCATTTTGTTGTCCAGCAGCACACCTTTGTATTACATCTATGGAGTAGGGAAGTTTTTTGAATTTCTGTAGCCCCTGCCTAATGCTTCAAACGAAGTTCCAGGTGCATAATTCTTACTTTCTTGAGTGGTGGTCAAATTTTACCTTCCTCTAATTTCTCTGTTTCATTGGTTCTGAAACTATTTACATACATATAGGACTTCTTTCCACAAGTCGTTGTTAGTGGGCATCCTTAGTTGTCCAGTAGGAAAATAGATTTCTTTTTTTTTTTCATTGTCTCTAGAAATTTGAAATCTTACAAGTTGTCTGATTGCCAAGAGAGTTGTTCATGGTCTGCAAATATTTTCCTATACCTCCGTAAATCATCAAGTTCTTTCGCATCCGTTGTTCCCATGTTTGGTTTCAACACTCCTGCATGATTTTTTTTGTTGAATGCAATGTAGGCCTCTCTGAACAGATCTTTAAAAAAAAAAAAAAAGCCTAAAGTATAGTAGCTATTGAAAGTTACTGTTTAATTCCGACCTGCTCTTTTAAATAGCTTTGCTCTTAATTATTTCATAGCAGCTTGTGTAATGTTAATCACTGTGTGATTTGGGGGTGGAACTCCAGTCTTCAGAACTCTTAATGTTTTGTATTATTTTAGAAAATCATATAACAGAACATACAGCTGAAAGTTATATGTTGCAATGGCAGCGAGGTCATCTGTCAAACTACCAGTATCTTCTTCATCTCAACAATCTGGCTGACAGGAGCTGCAACGATCTCTCCCAGTACCCTGTATTTCCATGGATCATAGCGGACTACTCTAGTTCAGTATTAGGTATGTGTGTACAAAAAGGCATGTTAGTGTATCATGTCCAACCTGAAATGTGTTGAGGGCAGGGGGGGTTTACTTCATAAAGTTCATGGTCCATCATGGTCCACCCACCATTAGTGATCTTGGGTGTTTTCCTGTGCACTTACCCATACTCTGATGTTTAGTGGACAAAATACCTCACCTTCTTCTGTTAAATATTTCACTCATCGCATATGGAGTATGCAGCAAGCCTCTGCTTGGTCACTGAAAATCTGTGGTCCTGAGCGTTGAAACGTTTTCTGTGATTCCAGTCAATATAAAAGAACCAGCAAAACTGCCTTTCATGGGTCAAGCTGGGTGCGTTGAAATGTATAGAGTCCAGGTGTTCTTTTACAGTTCTTCGCATTGCAGGTTAAAAGAAGAGGCCAGCAAGGCTTGTGCCTGAATCAAGGGTCTTTGTGCAATATGTGGTGGAAGCTTGTCCTTTGAAGGATTCTGTCTCTCTCCAAGGAGCAGAGTAGGGGAATCTCATGGTATTCTTCAGCACTGGCTCGGCCACTCCAGTCTGATTGTTTGGTGGGGCTTAACTGTAGTGTGACAGAGTAGTGAATGAGTAGAAAGAAGATACTAGCTGGTTTTGTGCCTCAGGTAGTAGGATCTGCATTGACGAGGTGATGTTAGTTGCACTAGCAGTCGCGTACATTAACTACTGGTTCTCAAGCCAGAGGTTTGAGGTGCAGCCGACTGGGAAGGAAGGAGATGAGTAGCCATTTACAGCAAGACTTTTATGTTTGTATAGGTAGCGAGCAGAAAATTACTGGAAGGGGTCTGTGTTGTTTTTTTCTTTTGTAATTTGGGGTGGGAGTTGTTTGTTTTTTTAAATACTGATCAGAATATATCCCTGTCTAGTAGAAACAATGCATTTAACTATGTTTGGGTTTTTTAGATCTGACAAAGCCTGAAACATTCCGTGACCTTAGTAAACCAGTTGGTGCCCTGAATAAGGAAAGGCTGGACAGATTATTGGTATGTATATCCTGGCATTTATGTGCTGCACATTTTGGGCCTTGTTCATATTGGCAAGAAAGGGAGCTTTATCAAGCAAGCTTTGGGAATTACGTAGTTATCAAAAAATAACTATGAACATCATCAGAAGCCAACTTACCTATAAAAAATACAGCTTTTAAATTAGTACTGACAACATCAGTACTGATGAAGTCAAGCTGAAAATAAAGTGATATGAATCTCTTCCTTTCTGTCACTACCTATTCATACATATATGCTTTTAAGTGTTTTATGTCACTTCTAAAATAAAATCCCCAGATCCGTTTAGCTATTGTAACTGCATTTGTATGGCAGGCACTGAGATGCCATAAGCATATTTTGAAATATAAAACTTAGACCAGTGTTTTGATATGCATAATGTAAAACACGCCTATGAATCAAGACAAAGTAGTAGAAACCTTAAGTACTTCCATTTAAGAAAACTGGAGAATTTGTGGGAGAATACTTCAAAGGAGGGAAATCTGAATCCAGGGAGATCAGAGAACCTACTTGAAATTTCCACATGCAGATAATGATGCACAAACTTTTTCCATTTTTCAAAGTAGTCAGGCTTTCTTTTCATAAGCAGTCAAGCACATAGTTACAGTCTTAGAATGTCCTCAGTTTCCTGACTTTCAATTCTTTATATAAAATCATTGTCTCCTATGCCAAGTTCATTATTCAGAAATCATTTACAAAACATAACTGTATTTAATGCTTTGGTACCTTTTTTTTAACTAGTGCTTCACTAAGAATAAATAAAACAACCCCAAAACAAAAACAAACTATTGCCAGACTAACTGCATTATGTTGACAAAAACATTTAAATAGTTCAAAATCATGAAGCATCCTAACGTTGTGGAGGGTAAGAGTCATAGATTGGTTTGGGTTGGAAGGGCCCTTAACGACCATCTAGTTCCAAGCCCCCTGCCATGGGCAGGGACACCTTCCACTAGACCAGGTTGCTCAGAGCCTCATCCAGCCTGGCCTTGAACACTTCCAGGGATGGGGCATCCACAGCTTCTCTGGGCAACCTGTTCCAGTGCCTCACCACCCTCTCCGGGAAGAATTTCTTCCTGATATCTAATCTAAACCTCCCCACTTTCAATTTAAACCCATTACCCCTTGTCCTGTCACTACAGGCCCTTGTAAAAAGTCCCCCCCCAGCTTCCTTGTAGCCCCTTCAGGTACTGGAAGGGGCTATAAGGTCTCCCCAGAGCCTTCTCTTCTCCAGGCTGAACAATCCCAACTCTCTCAGCCTGTCCCCATAGGAGAGGTGCTCCAGCCCGGTGAGCATCTTCGTGGCCTCCTCTGGACTCATTCCAAATGGTTGATATCCTTCTTTTGTTGAGGGCTCCACAGCTGGACGCAGCACTCCAGGTGGGGTCTCACCAGAGCAGAGTACAGGGGCAGAATCCCCTCCCTCGACCTGCTGGCCACACTTCTCTGCATACAGCCCAGGATACAGTTGGCTTTCTGGGCTGCCAGCACACACTGCCGGCTCATGTTCAGCTTTTCATCCACCAGTACCCCCAAGTCCTTCTCCTCAGGAACGTAATCAGTGTTACGTTTTCAATAACAGTAAATAATTTTGCTTTCGAAGACGTGGCTGTTTCCTCAAACTGCTAGCTGCCTTGTACTTAGTGCAGTAAAAGTAATTTTATTTAGGTTATGATAGGTTTTAGAGATAACACATAAGACCTTCAGACAGGAGGGCATCTTCCAGATTGAATTGTCAGTTTGTTCTTCCATACTCTCATTAAACAATGTGGAGGATGAAAAGGAAGTATTTGTTCATACATCTTTGAAGCTGAGTCACCACAGTTAAGAGTGAAAGCGTAAGAGGGGAAAAAACCTGATAACTCTGGATGAGAAGTTATTTTAACTTTTTTGCCTTATTGATTTACTAATCTGATTAAAGCTGTATGACTTTTATAACTTAGTTGGTTTTATTATTAGGAAAAAAAAAAATATTGAGGATGGTCCTAATCTCTGTCTTAAAAACAGTGTGTATGTGCTCGCTGTTGAAGCCCAGCAGGAGTGTGGATTTTAAATGGAGCTCGGTCTCTCTTCTTACATTGCAGACACGTTACCAGGAAATGCCAGAGCCAAAGTTCATGTATGGGAGCCATTACTCCTCTCCGGGTTATGTTTTGTTTTATCTCGTTCGAGTTGGTAAGGCAGCTTTTACATGGTCTTTGAGCAGACAGTTACTTCCGACGTGGACAAGGTTTGGAGCGAGCTGATGACTCTTTTTCTTCCTCCTTAGCTCCCGAATACATGCTGTGTCTGCAGAATGGAAAGTTTGATCATGCTGACAGAATGTTCAACAGGTTTGTTTACATTTTTTCTCTAAGTAGCTTGGGTTTGTGCTCAAATAGGCATCAAGGGAGTGAATAGCTGTAAAAAATAATGGTTTTTAACAGATATGTGGTTAATATGTGTTATCTAGTCTTGCAGAAACCTGGAAAAACTGTTTGGATGGTGCAACAGATTTCAAAGAGGTAAATACCTGGAACATGATCCAAGTCTTTGGGATCTGTGCTGAGATGTCTGTTCTCAGATGTCTGCTGTTGATTTGAGAGTTTTGGGGTAGGGGTATTGGGTTGTTTTTTCGTTTTGTCATTTCTAGTTGTGTGCAGGTTTCTAAGGCTGTTGACTGCATTATATGAATCCTTCAACGTTTTTAACTGCTTCCTTCCTTATAATTCCACGACTGCTTGTCGGTGTCTGTTTCGTTTAACAGAAGCGTCATGGTGAATATTTTAGTGGAATAAGTAGGAATTACTAGAGTGGATTAAGGCTGAAAAGATGTAATTTTGTGTGTCATCTGCTGGAATCTCATAAGGATTTGGCTGTATTACAACAGTACAGCTGGAGAGGTTTAACTATAGAAGTTTTATCTTAGTTTTTTGAGCCTTATAGAAACCATAACTTGTAGAATACATTGGGAATGATTCACTGTCAAACAGTGGGTGCTGTTAAGTAACGTTTCTTTGCTAAAGGAGTTTAATATAGTGATAGTTTACAATTAGACTTTTTCAAAAACTTTGTTTTTACTGACTGTATTCTACTGAAGTGATCAAAGCTAAAATAATCTCAAAACTTCAATTTTTTTCTTTTCTTCCAGTTGATTCCAGAATTTTATGAAAATGATTCTAGTTTTCTAGTAAACAGCTTGAAATTGGACTTGGGAGAAAGGCAGGGTGGAAAGATGGTTGAAGATGTAGAGCTTCCCCCTTGGGCATCAGGTAAAAATATTCAAACTTATTGTATTATTAATTAATTCCAGATTATAATCCTGGGACGGTGGTTCTTTTCTCAAATGCCCATTATGTTTTCTTCTGAGGGAATTTTTGCTTTCAAACATTGACATAATTGATAGTTGCATTTAATTTTTACGGCAAATTTGAGGTTTGCTGTGGAGTGTTGTGGTTGGGGACTTGTTGTTTGGTTACTTCTTCAGGACGGAAGAGGAACAGAGGTGGATGCCAATAGTGAATGGGATATCTTCACCTTTAATTAACCTTTCTCTTGCCAGGTCCTGATGACTTTCTTCAGAAGAGCCAAGAGGCTTTAGAAAGTCAGTATGTATCAGAACATCTTCATGAATGGATTGACATAATATTTGGCTACAAGCAGAAAGGAAGCGAAGCAGTTGCAGCTCACAATGGTAAATATACACCTTATGGAAATGACAAACAAACAAAAAAGAGGTCTTAATTAGGCAAGAATGGTAAATAACTGTATAGCTGTAATGCCTGATTATACAACTGGGCTTTTTTTTTTTCTCTACTGGTGGGAGCGGGCACGGGTATTTAATGAAGCTTAGTTAAGTCATCCTTCTGTTATAGAAGGACTGATTTCTTCTGAAACTTTCTCTGGGTCTCTTAGAAATCCTAAACTGTTTTTCAAGTAAGAAACCCAGGATTAAACCACATGATCTCAAACTCTGTAGCCTGATAAAATTGGCTAGTTGCTTAAATATAACCAAGTTAAGTAAAAAATACAGCTTGTTTTATAGTAGGTGTGAAAGACAAAGAAAATAAGCCATGTAGATCTACTTTATACAGGTAAACTGCCTTTTTTTGTTTGTTTGTTTGTTTTCTCCCCCAGTGTTTCACCCGTTAACTTATGAAGGAGGAGTGGATTTAAACAGGTAATTAACAAGTATCAGAATGTTTTTGTTAAAGCGGTTAGCTATATTTCTCAGTATCCCTCCAGGCTCTGTGCTGGCTGTAAAAGTGCTCTGTCCGTGGATGGTGTAGCTCTTCCCATTTCGTTGTCCCAAATATGCAGAGAACCAGCATCAGGTTGTCATTTTTAGCATGCCTTGAAAAATTGGTACTTGAACATTTCTTCAGTCTGGCTTTTGTGAAATGGCTTTTATTTTTAATTGATGAACATACTGTCATCATACATAAACAAAATTATGAAGGTACCATATGGCTGTCCATTACATCTGTGGTAAATCCGTTCTGTAAGAATTTCTGATGGCCTGTGGTGCTGTAGTAACTGCACAAGCTTTCAGGAGAGGGGAGAAATAGAAGTACTTGCCCACTTGACTTAATTAAGTATCTTGTTTTTGTAAAGTATTATGGACCCCAATGAAAAAGTGGCTCTGCTGACACAGATCCTGGAGTTCGGACAGACACCGAAACAGCTGTTTACAATTCCTCACCCCCGCAGGATAATGCCGAAGTTGAAAAGCTTGTCTCGAACATCCAGTCACAGTGTTTCCCTAGCTGAGTCCACAGGTAAATGTGTAACAGATAACACTGTCAGTGTAACGCATTTGTAATTTTGAGAAGTTGTGTAGCTCTCTCCCACAGGATCTCATTATACAACTCTCTCTGCTGCCTTCCCTGTAAGCCAACTCAAATTCATGAACTAACTGTTAAAGAAAAACTGGCAAAACTAGCTTCAAATTTGAAAATACAAGTGTTTTCCTGCATTCTTGTCTTCTGTACCAGTAGTTTCCTCTGGGCCTGTTCCAGCCTCTGCTTTTGAAATTGTGGGATCATCCCTGGCCTTCCATGGCACTTGAGAATCAAGCGGCTATGACAGCAGCATCGTATCTGCAGGGATTCTAGAAGATGTAAAAATTTGTTCAGTTTTTGAACAGGGATGGCTTTGGGGTGATTGACTGTCTTGGTCTAAATAAACCCTAAGAATTTAAATTAAGGATCCAAATATTTTTCCCATTCCATGACTTGAATGAAAAGTCTGTAAAGAAATGAATTTTCCCTGCCTACTGTAGGGACAGTATTGATTGAATAACTTTATTCAAGAAAAAGAAGTGTAATGCCACCACAGGCTGCTGTTTAGCGTGGAACTTAGACCTATTTTTCTGAACCTAAGATGCTCTAGTCCTTGTCGTATGTGTTGTGGTCTGCTATAAACTGGACTGAATCTTCAGCGCAGGTTTTTCTGCATGGAAAGGTTTTTCTCTGTTGGGTCCAACTCGCCTTTTGATGGCTTTCACTTTTAAGCAGAACAGTGAAGGTGAGAGCCATGTAGCGTGACAACCTGTAGTGTCCAGATGGCAAAAGCGGCTTTGAAAGTTGCATGTGGTGATGAGAATGTTCACGTGTGTTAAATAGAGATGGGGGTATGCTGCCTAAGTCGTGAACTGACAGATCAACTGTTCCTCTTGGGTTTGGCCTTTTTTCTAGTAATTGGTACCTAATTGTCTCAGTCTTGTTGCAGTTTTTTTATCCCTTTGGTTTTGTAACAGTGCAGTGAAAAAAGTTGTGGCCTTCCTAGCAGAATGCAATAGAACAGTAAAATAACATGCTATGTTGTAGCAGTAGATGGCTTTCCTGGTACTCTTCCATTTGGAAAGTGCATGACATCTCCCTGGAACACCAAATAATCTCCACAGAAAAGGTTTTGGGGTTTAGTTTGGTTTGGGTTTTTTTTGGTGTGGTGTGTGGGTGGTTTTTTTTTTTTTGTGGCGTGGGTTGTTGGTTTTTTTTTTTGGTTTTGGGTTTTTTTTTCATTTTGGAAGTGTATTCTGTAAAGTCTCCAGTTTTAAAAGCCCTGGTTTAGGGAGAAAAATAGTGGTTTTGACTGTGTAAACCTAGGCACTGAGGAAAAGATTTGGAAAAAAGTCAGTGATCGTGTCATACCCTGCATTAGCCAAAAATTCTTATTCCTGGAGCTCTGCGTGATTTCTGTACTTTCATATTTATGTTTGCAACTTCAGTTACCTATTTATTTGAAAACTATCTTTTAATTTTCTGTTTGTGCTGAAACCTTACTGTGGCATTTTCTTGCAGTTTCTCCAAACGAAGAATCATTTGAAGACTTGACAGAAGAAAGTATAACACTTGCTTGGAACAATATTTCCAAACTAAAATTAGATGAGCAATACAAAATTCACAAAGAGTAGGTACTAGTCTCTTCTTCTCACTGTCAAAATTGCTCCATTGGATGGGGGGTGGGGATGTCTGTGTGTCAAGCTGAGTGATAGATTAGGGATAGATTAGGGTTTAAGGTAAACACTTTCCTTTGAGACAGCTCATGGATTTGATTACACAAGAGGAGTTGAGCGTATGATGGGTTATCAGTCCAAAAATGTAATTTGTAAGCTTGACTTTTTGTTGCTGCTCCTTATACAGATCTAGAGCTAATTTCATGACCATTTTAGTACCTGAAGCAGATATTAAGTACCCTTGTCTAAAACGGTGATAGCAGCAGCCAGATGGGGACTTCAGTTTGTCTGTTTATAACCCGGGAGACCGAACTTCTTCATCCCTTTTGATTTGAAAGGTTAAACTACTGTATGCCTTGAGCTGCTGCTGTGTGAGCAGTTTGCTAAGTCTCCAGCTACAGGTTTGCAGTTCATCCAGGTACCTTGATAGATTCCAAGGGAGCCAAGAGTCAGCACCTGTATTTAGAAGAGCAGATTTTTCCACTGGCTCCATCCCTTTTCCTGATGGCTGGAGTAGTCAGAGGATTTCTTACTACCTTGAGTACAACTTCTTTCTTGGTGACTCTAACCCAGTCTAGAAAAGGAACATCCTCTTGTCCAGCAAACAAGGTAATATTTGTGGTGCAAAATAGTCTTTTACCAGACTGTTAGGGTTAGAGAAATCCTGACCCTGAAAAGAGACTTGAATTTCAGCTTCTGATTTTTTTTTTTTTCTTTCCTGAAGACTGCTGAGGAAACAAATAGAAGCAGGTCTGTCTTAAAGAATTTTGGCAGTGCAGAGTGCTCTGTGGTTCCTAATAACTAATGCCTTGACATAAGTATATGTCTAAATTTCTAGACTACAGTCAAATTTGAGGAGAAAAGGCATGCAAGTTCTGACTCCTGACACTTGAGGTACTCGGTATCTGCTTGTAGGCAAGTTCCCAACTCTCTGTAGCTAATCCCAGACTGGAAAGACTGAATGTGAAATTATTTCTCCTCTCATGTGGGCATGTCCTTTCGGACGAGGATGAAGTTCTTGCAGAACAATATGGGGAACCTGTACTGGTGTTTCACATACTGTATCAAGGTATATTTTTTGTCTCTAGGTATATAACTCACCACTGTAGTGGTTTTTAATCTCCTTGACTGTCAGCTGTTACAGAGATCCAATAACAAATTTCAGCTGTAGTCAATTTACAGTATTTACAGGTGGTTAAGTTTCAAAACCTATGAAATCACCTCTAAGCTTACTTGTATTAAACAGGGCAATTACTGGAATAGCAGTCACTTGCAATGGGTCTTCTGTTTTCACTACATCCCAGGGTGAGTATTACTGCAGAAGTATTTACCAGAACCTGCTGTGTCAATGCAGGTTAATGTTTTGTGAACAAAAAATAGCATGAAACGCTGAAATGTAGTTAAGATTGAATCCCACGAATATCTTTACTGGGAGCAAAATGAAGGCCACATTAAATGGGATATTTCTGCAATCACTGGGTTCTGTTTTATTTACAGTCATGAAAGGAGCAGCCCTAATCTGCTGCCAAATAAGATTCTTGTTTTCATTCATGCTCGGTTCCTTCTCACTGTTGGAGGGAATTTCAGTTTTTGTATGTGAAGACTGCTTCTGTTTGGCTTTTGGATTGTCACCTTTGCAAGTCACCTGTTACAGAAATTAAGTTAAATAGCTGAAGTACATGAATGTGTTAAGTTTTAGATCACTTTGACTCAAGGATTTCCGTGTTATCTATGTCCAGGCTTGGGAAGGTGGTCATTTCTCCCTTTAGATACCAGAGTTCTCTTGGACTCTCCCTTGCCCACCAAACCCTATCTGTAACGTGCAAAACAGGCTCGTTCCAGGCTCAAGTCACAAGCTTTATAGAGAGTTGATTAAAGGCTATGAGAAACCTATACCTGCTTTTCATAGTAGGATATTTGAATATTCTTACAGGAGCAAAATTACTCACATCTATAATACAAACCAGTCCTTTTATCTTCTATTTTGTCCATTATCCCCAGATTCAACTTTGAAGATGTTTTCCAGAGAATCAAAAACAATCCAGAGAAGTGTGTCCTTTTCAAACATGGTACGTTGCTGTCAAAATACAAACGAGATCATTGGGAATCTTCTGAAAGCTACTGGGAAATGGCTCTTAGCCTACATCAAGGCCTCTTTTCTCCCCCTCGCGACTCCATTGTATGGTGTGTGAATAATTTAGGAGAGTGAATTGAGACTCTGTCAGGCTTCCAGGGAGACAGAGCATATTCTGCAAACATGGGAAGGGAGCGTTGCATGATTGCATTCCTGTGCTAGCTCTGTTTTGAGCTGCCCTGCTGTCAAGGGAAGGGCTTGCCGTAGACAAAACAGCATGAGCAGAGGAGTCTCCCTGAACTGCCGCTGCGACCAGAATCACAACGCTTAAATTCCACCCATGTGCTCACATCCAGCATCACCTTACTGCTCCCGAGTGTTTGAAGGCTGCGAGTCAGCTGGCAAAGGAAAACCAAACACAGGGAGCAGAATCTATGCTGGTTGAATTTGAGCTGTCCTTACTCAGAGGGCAGTGATCTCCAACCTCTGAACAAAATTTTTCTTTGCTTCTAAAACACAACTTGGAAGGAGATTCTGTGTCTGATTTCCTGTGCTTGAGCACTGGCCAGACCTGGGTGGTAGAGATTTACTCCCAGTTGTCACAGTCAGAGTCCTTTACTGAGGTAAGACACAGGATGTATCAGCCTTCTCTGAACCCTCATCTCTAAGGGGGATGAAAGGCAAATAGGTTGCCCAGACAGAAGCCACAGCATGCCCCAGCAGGGCCCCAGCTATGCTGCAGGAGCCGAGACCCAGAGGCTTTCCACGGCACACGCCAGCAGGTGTGTCTGGGTTCCTAGTGCTTTAGCCAAGGCAGGCTTAGGAGTGTCTTGGCACTGTAAGAGACGAGTTCCGTGCTGACTCCTAGGCTGAGAGTTTGTGCTGACTCCTAGGCTGGAAGTCAGGCCTCCGTGAGGAGGCCTTGCATCCTCTTTTTTTTTTTTTTCTTTTCCTCTCTAGCTTTAGTGCTGATCTGCTTCTAGCACTGCTGCAACAGAAGTCCCGTTACAGCCCAGTAGCTTACTGGGTGTTTTTGGAACAGATCTGCATGACCAGTAATGATGCTCGTAGAAGCACAGGGCTGTTTTTGTTTTGGTTTTGGGTTTTTGGTTGTTTTTTTTGTTTCTTGCTGCTTCCAGTGACGGCCAAGTGACTAAGCAGCCATCTGTAGAGAATGTTTCTGGTTGAAAATAGTAGGAATTAGATAGTCACATTTGTTAGTGGGAAAAACTGAGCTGGTAAGTAGCTGCTGCAGAGAACAAACATCAAAGCAACCCTTTCTTTTTAGTTCCTGTCAGCTGGTTCCATCTGGAATTGGCAGTAGCTTACAAGGTGAAGAGCTGACCCGGTTTCTCCTGAGTGAGCAGTTGCATACCATGTCCTTGAAATACTGGCATTTTGAAAAAGGAGATCCATCACTTCTGCATGTGTTTCTGAACTTCGGTGCTGCCTTTATATTCCCCAGGAATTCAGTCGTCTTGCTGTTCGGTGGCCAACCGATAGTGTTTTTCTTCATTGGTGTCCGTATCACACCTGTGTGTTGTTTGTATCGAAGATTAAAATGCTTTTAGGGAACAAGAAGCATTTTAATTTACTGTTTGATCTGGGGTAAGAAATTGAACACTACTTTTTTTCTTTTTTCTTGCAGGCTTTGTCATCTTGTTTAATCTTACCAGGAGATACCACTGTCATAAGTTCCTCGTGGGACAATCATATGTGTGTATTTACCTCCCGTTGATGTTACTGAATTACACTGAGTCCTCGGCCGTTGTGTTTGTGGGTTCAGAGAATGACACAGAAATGCACTGTTAAAACCCGTGTCCATGTTTCTACTTTTTCCCCCCCACCCGGTAGATTTCCTGTTAAAAACTGTAGAAGTTTTAACTGTAGAAGCAAAGTTACTTTCATCTATTTAGAAAAAAAAAGCACTGAAGTTTTCTGAAGATGTAACGCTTTTGCAACCTTTCCCTGTTTAGATATTTTTACTCAATTGCCTTCGGAAGACAGCAAGACGTCTTAATGGGGCACGATGACGCCGTCAGCAAGATCTGTTGGCGCGATGAGCGTTTGTACTCTGCGTCTTGGGATTCCACTGTGAAGGTTTGTTACGCTTCAGGAACTGCTGACAGCGGGCGCCTGTTAACGTGCAGCCAGGCAAAGGCCTGGGAGTGGATGCACCTCTCGCACTAGAGCAGTAACCCGGCTGCTGGCACAGTCAGCTTACATCTTCATTCCGCTTTCTCTCAACTCTGTTTCAAAGCTGAAGTGTTGCCTGTAAGATATTTCATTCATTAGTTTGCCTCCAAACCCCTCTTCCCATTTAATTTGTTGGAGGAACTGGAACGTTTCGTGACCTTGGCTGCCAATTCTGAGTGAAATAGGCTTCTGAAATATTGATGTTTTCTGCAGCTTATGTTCTTCAGCGAGGTGGACCAGGACGTTGCTAACCTAAAGAGCATGCCTGTGGTTAGGTGGAAAGATACTTTGGAAGTTAGAGGCAGGAATGACGTTCCCAAAGCGGTTCGTGTGTACGTCCCGAGCAGGGGTCCAGCCGTAGCGAGGCAGGCTCCGCAGGCTGCCTGCGGTCAGCGTGGTGTGCGGCTCCGCTCAGGGCAAGCAAGCGCGGGGGCCGTTGGTGGCTGCGTTGTGCCGCGTGGGCAAGGCCCGCAGCTAACGCCCGCTGCCCGCCTCGGAGTGGGCCGAAGAGGCTCGTCCGCTTACGCGAAGGCGTCCTTGAGCAAACTGAAACGTCTGTGTTGCAGGTGTGGCGCTGCGTTCCTGGCGAGACCTCGAGCAATAAAAAACACCACTTTGAGCTGCTCGCGGAGCTGGAACACGATGTCAGTGTAAGTACGTGGGCAGAGTGTCTCTCAGAATATGAAGAGGAATGGCTTATTAAAATCAACGTCAGGGCCTAGTGGTGGAACACCAGAACTGGAGCAGGGGGCTGTGTTACTTTAGGAAGTGTCTGCGTAGGGTTTTTTGTTTCATTTTGTGTTTGTTGTTTTTTTTTTGTCCGAGGTGTGTCCTGTGCCCACATCCTCCGCTTTCCCGGGTTGAAAGGTCCATTCCTGGGGACTGAAGCAGCAGTATAAATAGAGGCTTCTCAATTTGTCTTGCTCAGCTTGAATGCCCAAAGTTCCAGGGGGGATTCTGGGGTTTTTTGTGAACTACTTCCTTCTTTTTTTCTTTTTTTTTTTTTTGAAAACAGACTAATATTTTTTCAAGTCTCATTGTTAAGCTTCTTCATAATGTATCTTTGCCAAAGGCAAGCAGATGAAAGACTTGGAGTTGTTTACCGCCCTATAAAATACACGACTGAATTTCACTGTAAATATATAAACACGCTGTGTGCAGTGACTCATAAATGTGTAACAGCATGCTTTTGTTTACAGCATCTAATGTCACTCCAGTAGGATATTTAGAGTTACTGTGTTTTTAAAAGCTTTGTGATAGTTTTCTAACAGGTCACATCATAAACAAATCATGACACCGTTCTGGTAACGTTTAAGAACTGCACCCAAGAGAACAGGAAACAACTCCTGACCAGGAAGGTCTTTAAAAGTAAAGAAGAATTTTACCTTTAAGGGAAGTCTTGCGTTTAGGTGGAGAGTGTGGGTACTAAAAGTAGTCTGAAAGGTCAATTTGCATTTCTGATTCCACAAATTAAAAAGAAATGTCGTTTTTGCAGGTAGGATTTTTAATGATTGTACTTATAAAGGTGTTGCAGAATTAAATGTAAAAGCTTTTTGTAAAGAAAATGTCATCTTAAGGATAATGGGCTTGCTTTTTGTGTGAAAAAGTGAAAGGAAAATCATGGGATGCCTAACTTTTTGCTTTTTGTGTGAAAAAGTGAAAGCATAGGAAAATCATGGGATGCCTAACTTCCCAGGTAAACACGATTGACCTTAATGCTGCCAACACTCTACTCGCATCTGGAACCAGGGAGGGTACCATCAGTGTTTGGGACGTTACTACAGCGACAGTGCTGCACCAGCTGCCATGTCATTCTGGGACTGTGTTTGACGCCGCTTTTAGTCCTGGTACGTTGGATTCCAGTTTTTAATATGCGGTGTTGGGAATGTCGGAGGGAATCTTATTCCCGATACCATGTATTTTACCCTTGTTTGGAATTACTGCTTAAGGGTGATGGTGAGATGTGTTGGATTGACATGCATCTCCATTGGAAAGAATTTATGAACTGCGCACAAGGCCGTACTGGACTGCAGCCCAGAGGCCTAGACTGAACCAGTTCTGTGTATCCTTGCGCAGAGACTTAACCGAATGCCTGCGTAAGCGGGTCAGGCAGCGCCCCATCCGGTGTGCCGTACCGCAGGCCGCTTCGGTTCAGAACCGCACGGCTACGCACGCTGCGCTGTTGTTGTTGTTGGCTTTGTTTTCTACCGCACAGACAGCAGACACCTACTCAGCGCAGGAGAAGACTGCTCCTTCAAAGTCACAGATGTGCAGACGGGGATGCTGATCTCTTCCGTAACCACCGAAGAGCCACAGAGGTAATTCTGAGGACGTACCCGTGGCGATAGTGCCGGGCCGAGCGAGTGAGCCGTGGAGGCGCGCAGCGGTCGGTGATGGTGGGACGGAAGGGGCAGTCATGCCGGCAACTGTGCCTTACTGAGTCGCTCTTTAAGGAGCAAAGGCTGACGTTCTGGCACGCTGTGTGCATCGTGGTTAAGCTTTCCGAGCTGGCACAAAACCAAGCAAGTATTTAAGTAAATAACTCGCATTTTTTCAACAGCAGCTTAATCTTCCATAAAAGAGAGCTGTAGGTAAGCAGCTCTTCCAGCAGCTGAGCTACTGAAATCCCTAACAAGTTGAGAGTTCTATTAACTTGAATCATTTCTGTCAATAATCTTGCTTTTATTTTTTTTTTTTTTCAATGCTTCCTTTTTTGTTTTGATAACCTAAGAAAAGATTGGGTATTATAATTAGAGTGGTCACTTTTCTTTCACAAAACAAAATACATACAGTCCTATATGGTTTATGAGGTAAGATGGAATGCTTACTCAGCTATTTTTTTTCTTCAGTTATTTCCCTGAAAGTCCTCTCTGCCCTTCGGGTGATTCGTTTTGGGAACACGAAGTGGCAGAAGTGAAAGTGGTGGCTTATTAAGAGTTCTCTTGGGGACCATCCCCACGTACACCTGACTGGCTCCTCTTCTGTTATGGGAACACGCTTCATCCTTCTGCCAGGGGAAGGTTTGGCTGGGTCTAGGGCAGTCAGAGAAGCGAGTTAGGGTCATGGCCCTTTAAAATTATTTGGGAATAACTTTTCCAGAAAGGTTGTGTTAAAGGGTAGAGTTTCCTTTGGTTTTGTACCTTTGTTTTCAGTTTAGAAATATTTTGGCTCGCATTATACAAAAGCTTGAGGTGAGCTGATTTCGGACTTCCTTGCAGGTGCTTCAGATGGGATGGAAATACCATCTTATCGGGAAGTCAGTCTGGTGAATTGCTGATTTGGGACCTTCTTGGAAGAAAAGTTATTGAAAGAATCAAAGGACATACAGGTATGCCTGAACGAGTCCTCTTCTCAAGCTGAAGGGAAGATTTCTGCCTTCCAGCTCCGTTAGTGCTGGGAGGTTTGAGGGCCACCTGCTCGGTCAGCGGGCTGTTCTCGACGCTAGTGCAGTCTGGAACACCAGAACTAGAACTAGGTCCGCGTCAGCCTCCTAGGAAGCTTAGTAACAGCGGAGGAATCTTGCCGCTAACACTCCTGACCAAAGGTAAACGACTTTGGATTTTTGCAGGTCACGCGACGTCCCAAAGGCCAAGGGTTTTCTAGCTGGCAGTCCTCCTGGGGTGCAGCGCAGGCTGTGCTGCAGACTTTGTCAAAGTCTCTTCAGCCGCGAGGCTACCAAAAAAATTAAGTGACCTTCACTAGAGAAACTGGGGGGTTTGGCTGGGGGTTTATAGGCTTCTTAAATGCATCCGTGTAGTCTGCAGTACGTTAGCAATCAGGAAGGAGAAAAACTCTCTCAGTTTTACTCAGTCTGGGTTTTAAGGCTGCAGAGTTATTTCAGACTTCCCCACTGTAAGCTTGTCCTCTGGAACTCGACCTGTACGGATTTGTGCGTATCATTCCATAGCTCGTTGAATCCTCACTAGTGAGCCTCTAGGCCTATGCCAGGAGATGGGAATACACCTTCAGTAGGAGAGGTCCAAATGGCAGAGTGGAAAAATCTTACTTCCTAGACGAACCTCCTTCCCTTATCCCCATGGATCCTGTTGCCAGTGTGCCGTCTGCTTTCTACACCACAACAGCCGCTGTCCCGCTAGTACCCCAGGTTAGCTGAGGGAATGTCGCGTGACCAGCCACCTGGGAGCCTGCTACAGTTCCTCCCAGCATCTGCTGAGCACTCGTGGTCAGATGACCCTAAACTCTCCTGACAAGATCTGCTCTGTCGTCTCGAGTCCCAGTTTGCATCTGGATTTACTAGTTGGGTTGGTTTTTTGCCTTTTTTTTTTTTTTGGTTTGTTTTGTTTTTCCCCAGGTGCTGTAATGTCCATGTGGATGAACGAACAGTGCAACAGTGTTATTACAGGAGGGGAAGACAAACAAATCATGTTCTGGAAATTGCAGTACTAAGAAGTGCCTTTCCCTCCAGACAGTTGAATGAACTCTGCATTTTAAACCAAACCTTTTAAAGGAACTTAACTGTGTGCAATGATGGCTGCGGAAGCTCAGCCAGATCGGAAGCTTTGCTCACCTACGACTCTCTGTGTTACGGTGACTTCACTGAGAGCTCTGAACTTCCTTAGTGTAGGCATTCGTTTTTCATGGACTGTCATACAGAAAGTGCTTGTCTAAATCATATCGGAGATGAAATTAAACTATTTTTCTGTAATTAAAAATCTCTGAACTTGCAGTCATTGTTTGATTTAAGTAGAAAGCACGGTAGCTTGCAGTTTGAACTGCTTACAAAGCAGCAGCGTTTGCGTGCTTAAGAAGCCGTTAAGGATGCTTGCAACCTGTGTCTCGTGACAGTGTGCGTACCCCTCCTGCGGCCAGACACGACCACAGCAAACACTGCTGTGAGCACTGAGGTCACTCCAGTCTGCTACCCAGCCTCCAAATGGGGCTGTTTGCAAGGCAGAGAGAAGAATAAGAACATATTCTGCATTGCTTTTTCCTACTGAAAACCAGCACACATGTATTAGCCTGAAAGGAAGGCAGGCGTAAAGCTGGTGCCCAATAGCGAGCAGTTACACGTACATGTAATGTGTCGACACAAATCTTCCCCTAATAATGTGCCTCAAGTAAGTCTGGTGCTGTGCTACTGCTGACGTTATCACTTCTGTTGCTATCCTTCCCTTCTATCAGCATCTTCACGTTCTGTTTGGTGTTCTTGACCTCTTCCAACCGCCATCATCTTTGAGGTGCAAGTTAAAGATGCTTTAAAACTGCTGCAGCTCCTGAGTTTATCCAAATCCCTTGTTGCCTTGACCCAGGGGCAAAGCAGTGTGGCACTAGGCTTACTTTCTCTGTAGGGATCACAGACACGATTTCCTGCAAGGACTTTGCAAGGCAAAGACTTGAAATAGTCCCGACATGTAACCAACACCTGCTTTGAGCACAGCTCCCCCTCTTTAGCCTTGTGAAACAGCTGGTTCATGGTTAAGGGCTCTTTTGTCAAACCCCTGATATTTTTGTTATGTTGGACTTTGAACTTATTTTTATCTATCTTATTTAATGGTGTGGTGTTAAAGCAAACTGGGCTTTCAGCTGCATTTCCCACCTGGCTTAGCAAATACCTGAATTTTTATGGAATTAGTGAGTGTGTGGTGAAGGCACACGTAGCAGAAGACGGAGCCATACTGTGTGTGCCTGCTGTCATCAGTCTCGCAGCAGTCTGCCCTCTTTGTTATCTCTATTTCCCAAATATGTCTGTGTGCAGAGAAAGAGAGGAAAAGCACATTCTACACTTGCCTGGAACTGGCTTTGGGAATTTCTGAATTGTGGTTAAAGCTTTTGTTGTGTTGTTTGAAGCGTGCCCATCACTGCTCATTTACCCCACCCCACTGTGTTAATCCCTGGCCCACAAAGCATAGGCATAACTTGTTTCACCTCCTGGCGCATCCTCCTTCCGTGTCCTGCTCAGACGCACCTCCACAACCCAAGTTGTAACCTGACATGCTTGACAGTTGCAAAAACACTGCCTGAGCAGGAACCTGCACCCCTCTGCACCTCTTTTCTCATGCACAGATCTGGGTAAGAGGGCCCCAGCTGTCAGCCTTTGGCACCAGGAGTGCCTACTACTGAGCTAAGCAACTAGAGCTCCAAGGCACACTGAGGGTTGCCTTCCACCGCAGAGCACACCCACAACACCCTGCCCTTGGCCAGCTGCTTCCTTGTTACAGCACCCTCAGCTCTTCAGTGCAGGGGAGGGGAAATCAATAACCCCACTACTATGTGTGCTGGGTGGTTGGTGGGGTAGATGCCTGCAAACAGAGACCTGTATGTTCTTCCAGCTTTACATTTACCTGCATATATACATACATTTAACCCTATCTTACCCATCAGAGCTTTTCTGCTTGAAAACAGGAGTGTTTTGATTAGTTCTTTCACTTGTGGTTGCTACCTGCCACAGCTAAAAGGAAAACACCAGGTACTTGTACTGAAGTTCCACCTATTTCCAATGGATCTCCCGTGCAGCTACAGCTACCTGGGAGCTGGAGTAGAGTGGAGTGTTCTTCCAAGGCAAAAAAGAGGTTGGAGGAACATGCTCACAGAGGTTTACTTGAAGTTTTGGGTGGAGCTGTGAGGTTTAGGTGACCAGACCCCACAGTAATAGGTTTACTTAAATCATGGGTTTTAAGAGCTTGAGCAGGTGCAGAACTGGCTCCTGCTTGATCACCTGCTCCCAGGCAGAGATCAGCATTTCAGTAACACTGTCTGGGGCTCCAGGGATGTTCTGGCTGAGTGAACCCGCTTGCCCAGGAGCTCGGAGAGATGAGCGCTGCAGGCCGCAGGTCCTGTGCCCACAGCCTGCATCACGCCAGCGCTACACGGAGTCACCCCTTACCGCCGCCGAGTGCTGCCACAGTGGTTCCAGAGGCACATCACTGAGTAACCAAACGCTCCCAGGTAAGTGGCTCCAGGGATTAAGGTGGTTGCCACTGGAGCCTGGAGTAGCACAGGGGTTTTGTTACTGCAACTGAGAAATTCATCTGAGGCACAGGAAGCTACAAGACAGACTCCTGCCAGTCAGTGCCGAGCTTACAGGGTTAACTTTAGCAGTACTCCTAGGCTGCAGCTCAGATCCACCACGGAAGTTCCCATCTTTGCTTCTCCTACAAACTAGCTCCACTTATCAATAAGTGAGACTCTTGCACGTGAGACTAGTGCAGAGCGCCAAGCTGTGAGCTGTTTGCTTTTTTTGGTGAGCTCTGTAGTCATCTTCTGAAGTATTATTTCACCATCCCCAGACCAATTCTGGATCCAAGTTAATTCTGAAAGAATAGCTGAACTGACACCCTACACCCACCTTACCACAAGTAATACCCATCTTAAACTGTAATTGCTTTGGCTTTTGGGCTCCTGCCCACTACTGAGGAAGAACGAAGTTCAGTAATCCTAGACTGTGTAGCTGGAACTGAGGACAGAGAAAATAAAAAGGAAATCACTTGCCCGAACTTGTATTTAACCTCAAATCACTTTGCTTTATAAGTCAAGTCTCAGCTGAGCAAGCCTGTGGCCTATTGTGATGGGTTGACCCCAGCCAGCAGCTGAGCCCCCACGGTTTCTCCCTCACCCACCTCACAGCAGAACGGGTAAGAGAAGCAGAAGGGCACCGGCTAGGGGAATTGTGGGTTGCAGTAACAACAGTAAACTAAGGGAAGAGAAAAAAAAAAAATGTGAAAAACTGTGATGCATAAACTAAGGGAAGAGAAAAAAAAAATGTGCAACACTGTGATGCAAAGGCAATCACAGGCCCCAGCCGACCGATGCCCAGCCAGCCTCCAAGCAAGAACTACTTTGGAACGTTAGAAAGACTCCCCCTAAGTTACTGCTGAGCACGATGGCAAGTGGCAGGGAATTTTTCTTCAGCTAGTTCAGGCACAGACCCAGCTGTGGCCCCTCTTGGCTGGTCCCTCTTGGCCACCCCCAGGGTGCAGGGGCCAGCGTGAGAAGCAGAAGAGACCTTGACAGTGTGCAAGCACTGCTCAGCCACAGAAAACACATTTATCACTTAATGATTTAAAATCATTTTCTCACAGCTTAGGCACGACTCTCAGTTACTAGGAAAAAAGTGAACTCCACCCCAACCAGCCCCATACACCCAGCAAGCTGCAAGCAGTTTGCAACCACACAGTATGTCCCATAGAACGGGCAGGAGCATGGCAAACCTTGTCTGCGGCATCCCAGATCGACCCTGCCGAAACATTTCAACATTGTAGGCGGTAGCTGGATCAGAGAGCTGGTTTAGGCTGTCTCCTATCTTCCTGTTTGGAACGGACCTCCACCCAACAAGCCTGGCTCAGCTCACCTGAAGGACACACGCACACAGTTACCTAAAGTTTGTCATTTATTTGGTTATTTCTGAATCCTCAAGAACATGGTTAAGGCGAGAGAGAAGCGTATTAGTTACGAGTTGTGTAACAAGTAATAAAAAGACTTGAGTATCTGTACACTACTTCTATGGAATACGCTTACTTACTGAATGATGCCTT
>NW_010225289.1:13953-14818 GCF_000690775.1 Eurypyga helias | reverse complement strand
TCCTGTGTAAACAGTACTTACTAGAACAGAAAAGATGAGCTAGTACTAGCCATACCTCTAACACGCTACTTCAAACCTACTCCTGCCGACAGAAAGCATTAAAAATACTCGTTTGTCTTAAACGTACAAAGCACAGCATCGTCCCGGGTAACAAGACCTAACTTTGCAAGTGACACCCGGATGGATCCTTTAGTCGCAATGGCTTTGAGGAGTAGGAAAATGAGACCTACGGAAAGAAGTTGGAACAGAACTGGAATTTTCACATCCGTCAAGCATATAAGGCTACAAGTTTTACAGTTTGTGAAGAAACAAGATACGTTGAACTGTAACATTCCCAGCCATTGTAGATGCAAATGCTTGATGCAGCATATCTTCTCGGAGCCTCTGGAAAGGCTGATGTGCAGAGGAAAGAAATCACTGAGTATAACAGCCCAAGTTTAGTGGAATCATCATTATATACACGTGCAGGCACACGTAGACCATGCGGGTTTAGACTTCAGGAACAGAGTGATCCATGAGGCTTTTCATAATGCTAGTTGCCATCCTAAAGGAAAGGAGAAGGCATTCAGTTGGGTGAGATAACCCCAGCAGACCACGAAAGCTTCCAACGGCCCCGCCTTTGTCACTGCGAGCCCTCTGATAGCCTTTTACGCCACCGTTTTTGACCAGGGGTATGCTGCTGCAGAACAGCAGACTGGGCACAGGGAGGGAAGCCCACGTGACTCGCGTCTGTGTTTTAACTGAGCTCTGTTACCCACACGTTTCGGGACACGGGCACACGTGCAAGTGGAGTAGTATCACAAGTGGGAGGGAAGGGGGGCAGGGGAAAGGTGGCTGTGGGACTGAAAACTGCTTTGCAGAAAGA
>NW_010225289.1:0-13906 GCF_000690775.1 Eurypyga helias | reverse complement strand
ACCTGAAGCATTAATTAATTCCTAGCAAATTCAAAACCCTATTTTTGCAGGAAAGATCTAGCTGTAGAAAGCCGGTGCTGCCAAAGGATTAGGAAGACACCTGTATCCTGCCAAGAATCATGTTTACGTCACCAGAACTGGTTTCTCTAGAAACAACATTTTAGTTACAAGGCAACAAATCCTTAGGTTATCCCTGTACTTCGAAGTTCTCAGAGACTCAGGCTTAGTCAAATTATGTTTAGAAAAGGGTTTTTTTTTCCAAGAGAAAAGGCAAAGAGCATCACTAACATATGATCAGTTTAAAAACAGAACCAAAACACACCAGGTTTGACCAAAACATCAGATTAAACAAGTTTTCAGACTCCCCCCACCCCTTCTCCAGCCTCCAGGTTAGGGTTGTAATTAGGTCTTATCACAAGTACGTTTTATTCACCTACAAAAACAGAGCCCCTGTCAACCCGATGACAATTAACACCACAGTTGCTCTGTTTACTACCTACCTCTTTATGATGTACTCATAAATGCTGGAGGGCATGACGGTAATGGTCACTACGTTTCCAGCTGTTGCCAAGATGTCTGCGATCTGGGGGTCCTGTTATCAAACAAGAAGTCACATGAGCAACATCACTCAAGCCAACTAACAAAGCGTTTTCTAGACAGGTTTCATGCAGCTCGAGACCCTCACAATCCCTCACCTGGGGCAGTTAAACCGCCACACCTCCAACACCATTTCACAGAGGTTGGGTTACAAGTCTCTTGCACAAGCCAGCCTGAGAAGCACAGATGTTAGATGTTACACACTAAATTCCTACTGGAATTTGACACAGGCTGGCAGGGGGAAGCTTATTCTTCAGGTTTCACCAGCAAAGTTAGACTCAAGATAAAAACTGAGGCTCAGACTAGCCAGGTAGATGCAGAGAGGAAGAGAAGGAGTTGCCCTACCTACAGATAGAAAACTGCCAAGAAACCTCAAAGCGTGTCTCTCCAAGCCAGTTACCTCTCATGACTGACTTTATTTTATGAACATTCAACGTGTCAGAATCCTTTTCCCATCCAAAACACAGCTTCTACACACAGAGAGCTCACAGCTCCCCACACCCATGCACTCTACTCGTTTTACCTTCAGTCCGATTACATTCTGGCCGTTAATTTCACAGATGTTGTGCTCTGTAAGAAGTCCGTTTCTTGCAGCAGAGCTGTCTTTCACTATTGAGGTTATTTTGCCATTCTTGAATATGAAACCAACATGCCCTGTGCTGTCCTTATGCATAGTAATAATCCGCTCAAAAGGCCTAGGAAGGAGGAAAGATATAAAGTGTGAAAACAAGTTTTCAGTCTACTACACCAGAGAAAGCACTTCAACCTAGTACAGTTCCTTTTTTTGTAGATCAACAAAGTTGAAAGTAGAGACTCATACATCAACTACAGTGAGAAGTAGTTTGGTTTAACTTCATTTTGTTACTACGTGCTACTTTAATCTCCTCTTTCCAAGGTGAAGTCACAGTGCATTTGTAGATTTATTTCCTAAACCTTACATGTTTTCCCCTGTTCTACAGGTATTCCACCACCTTAATAAAAAACCCTCACACAGCATACACACACACACAAACAGCTGTTAAAAAAAATCAAGTTTTATCTACAAATGTGAAAAAGGAGCTAAAATAGTGCAGGCAGTTGTAACAGCTGCAGGTAGGACCACAGGATTCCAGAGTACAAGGCTTCCCCAAGAACAATTTCACTGCCTTACAGCCAATAAACCTTTACGTTGTGTATTACATGTTACTGAATCCAGCAAGGGGCTGGGGAGTTGGGCACAGGAGTGGTAGACAGGGAATCCACTATCCCAGTATTTTGATTTCATACATGACATAAGTATGGAATCTGTTACTCCATGCCCTCCCCTGGTTGATTCTTAAAAGAAGAATGAAGACTGAAAAAGCTTCAAGATGTACACCTAGTCACATCACGCATCATCCATCCTCTTACAGCCTACAGACCTTGCGTTGAATCTGACCTATTATTAGTACATCCAGCTAGCTAGAAACTCATTAATACAATTAACAATCTGTATTGGCTCATCAAGCATACTTGTCAATTCATATGTAAGCAGAGTTCACAAGAATACTATCACGCTAAATAAACACACACGTGTATTCATTAGCAATGAATATCACGATACCATCTTTTATTGCTTTTCCAATTATTATAAGCAAAAGTCAAGTTGCATCTGAAGCAGCACAGACCTCTTGAATGTGGAGTTGAAATCTGACTTGTGCTATCACTCATCATGGCCAGGCATGTGTCGATGGGAAGTTTCCAGGTTCCCACCTATTCTGACTGTTCCCACAAGGAACATCTCTGAGGGTTCAATACCTCACTATTGAAGCGGACGAACCACCAGATTCTGTTATGCCTGCAGTGCTGCTCGAGCAAGGGGAAACCCCAACCCCTCCAGTACTGAGAGATGGATAACAACCACCGGCATGTGCCGTTCATTTTACCTGTCCCGAATGACCATGGAAATCCTCTCTCCAGAAGCCTGTTTCAGAACTTTATGTGCTTTATCCGAACTCCATCCTGCACAGTTTTCACCGTTGATCTGCAGCACTTGGTCCCCAAACCGCAGACCAGCGAGGGATGCCGGAGAGTTTGCCTGAACTAACTGGACAAATATACCCTACAGAAGAGAAAAAAGGAAAAAAACCCCTAAATACCAAACCAGAGAGGATTCTTCCTTAAAGATGAAAGCCAGTGACAGAACACACAGCACTTCAAAGTCTCCCAATCCCTATGTAATGCCAGAGAAATGGACCAAAGGACTCAGCAGTTCTCTCTCATTAAGACACATTTTTGAAGTTTCAGTCTACGTGCCTTTTAATGGACTGACAGATAATTACTGCTAGAATAACATCAGGAAATAAGAATGTTGTTTTAAATTCTGCAAATCTAGAAAGAACAAGGCAAGCATAGCATTGAATCCTAACTTGAATGGGTAAATACTGTTCTGCTTTAACAAGAGATCTCAACAACTGGATCAAGACAGACTAGCAGTAAATTTGCGTTATCTCCCCGTGCAACTACGAACTCTTCTGCAAGGCATCAGTCTGTATACAGAAATAGCTCAGAATGCTAGGAACGCCGGGGCAGATGTTTCTTTCTTTTGCAGTCCCAGTAGTTTTCAACCCTGTATTGATTAGGACTCGTCAGCACCTCAGGTAGTAACAACCAAGGTATTAAAAAGTAATTCTAGTCAAAGTACCCCTAAAAACCAAGTAAAGTATATCAAGGCAAACTGTAGATGATACCCTCTCAGGGTGGGGGAAACAAGGTAGAAAGCAGGTGGAGAGGATATCAAACAAACATGCTACTCAGAGCAAACCCCAGCATTTTTTGGATTACAAGAACTACAAAAAGCACTTTAACCCTCTATGAAGCCTTCAGTAGCAAAAATATGTAGCATTTTCCATGCTAAGAATCAAAAGATACCAAAAGAGAGAAGTTTAAGGATTTTTTTTTTTGGTGCAACTATGTTCATGTTAAAGGAAACTCGAAAAAGCCCAAGATCACTCTTTACTGGTAGGTAAGATGACACCCTCACCATCCTTACTTTTCTCTCCAGCACCACATTGCAAGAACCCGTAAAAGAAGAGCTGTTTCTAAGCCATGGGCAGTTCTCTGCCCACTGCTGGACTTCAGGTATTGCCCAGCGTTTCCACAGAGAGAGATAAAAATCCTGAACTGCTAACAGGTATCACAGCAGCTCTGCAAGGATGATCTCATGCTCTCAAGTGAAAAAATTTACAAGCATTTTTCAGGTGTTATAAAACACAGAGAAGTAAACTGCTGCTGTGAATTCAGATCTCAGTCCAAAGAGCTGAACCCTCTAGTTACTCACCTAATGAGGGATTTTCAAATTCCATTAATGGGTAAGCAATCATTATGCCCAAGACAATTTTGTGAGCGTACACTAAGTTCACTACAAATGTAATCCAGTAGCAAGATCTCTACGGGCAAAAGCAAGCTTCTGTACTTACATTGTCAACAGACTTCAGGCGAAGCCCAATTTTGCCATCCTGATCTTTACATAAAATTGCCTCGCGGATGCCTTGCTTAATTTCTGCTCTGCGAATTCCAATATCATTTCCAGTCACTGGAGCTACCATGTAATTAGTAGAGGGCCGTGTTACCAGTTGCTGATTAAAACAAAATAGCCAGACGCCTTAGTTTCAACATTTTAAAATAGCTGTGCATCAGTTTACACAAAGTGATAATTTAAACAAAAGACACAACACACATTACGTCACAGCACCAGCTCTTCCCCACCTCCCACACTGAAGTGTGCAGCTCGGTTTAAGACCAGAGAAAAATAGGTACTGTTACTTAAAATAATTCCCCTATCAGTCAAGTATGGTGCATCAGACAAACAGTAGTCTACTCCAGAGCATGCTGGATATACATTTAACCTTTCTAATTTTGTTTTCTAGAACACGCTCGACTGGTACCTACACCCTGCGGCTGAGCAGCCACTGCCACTGGCAGGGTTCTCTGCACCTCTTCCTCACTGAGGCTCAGGCCCATATACTGAGAAAGTTCTGGATACAGTCTGGGGTATAAGCCTATAGGAGAAAAACAAACCAGAAAAGCCATCAATACAACTGCTGGTTTAACAAACAGTTACTGCTTTCACAGGTACAATTACTTCACCACATCTTGTGCTATTATAATGTGTTTCCATTGAAAATTACGACAGAAAACCCACCCAAATCAGGACTGATATGCTATCCCATCTTAAAAAAAAAAAAAGGCATCCAGACAAGCAGCACTTAGAGATAAAGAGCTTACAGAGAACTTCTAGTTTCAGCTACTCCCTTCATCCTTTATGGCACAAACATTAGACAAACGGTGGTACATTCCAAAACCAACGCTGTGCTGCAGTCTGTGACGGCATGCCCTCACTCCCAAGGTTTTGGCTAGTTAGGGGGGAACCATTCTCCCTCCCACCCCTCAAAACCAGCTGTGCTGGAGAACACGCATAGTGACCTTCCACCAAGCGCAAGACAGCACTCGGAAGAGGCATCCATGCCACGGACATTCCGGATCCCAGGCACAGAGAAGTTTCTGCAGAAGACAGCCTCCTGGCTGTAAGGTCCACAGTTCAGCCTGCTTTAGTAGTCTTCATGGACAAGAGCTGTCATTTCCTCATAGCTTCACAATGGATTTGTTTTGGACATGCTTCTCAACAAGACAGAAACAAACACAGCCCTTAAAGTGTCCAGCAGGAGATTTCTCTGCCCCCGAGAGGAGTGGGAGGAAAGGAAGTTAAGCTGACAGACTTGTCAGACCTTGAGTCAAACCACTCTGGAAATAAGCTCGATATTGCTCTTGACATTCCGCAGATAACTAACTGGTGCCATTTAACAAGTGGCAGTTAGGAGAACTCTTAAGAGTCCACTGGTCAAACCGGTGGGGATGAAGAAGGCTGCTGGGAAAGTGAGGTGGCACAAGGGACAGCCCTGGAAGCAGGCAGGCTCCCCAGTTCCCAAAGCTTAGGTTTCTAGTGTTCATTTCTGGATACACATATAAAGCCAGCTAGTTTAAGTCTCCACATTTGACCAGAAATGGAAAGTAACTTTTCCGGGAAGGAACAAAGGTCATTGCAAGTTGAATTCCAGTATAAACAACAGGCGTTTTTCCTCCTTAATACCTTCAGTGGTCACGTTTGCACGCTGTTTCACATGAGAGCTGTCCGATCTTATTTCTGGATTGATCTGTCAGCTTGTAGTTTCACCAATATTAAAAGCTTATTAATCAATGTTTCTGCTAATTTTGCTTGCATTTTCACACCCCTAGGACTATACACAATTAACAACACACAAGACTTCTGCAGCTACTTGATTTCTTCTCTTTTGTTCTTCAAAGACCACAGCACAGGATGCATCTTTGCTGGCTGTATTACATTCTCATTCAAAACAGACACCTCCCAAATAGCAGAACACATCCAAAAGCTCTTGATGTGGTTTATTCTCCTGCCTCTGCCAGGACAGAGGGATTCCCAGCGGGTTTGGCACATCCTATAGGTGGTGTAGGCCTCCCTTTGTTTGGGATAGACGAAGTGATTAATCACTCTTCAGGCACACACAGCTCCCAAGCAACTCACACACAGGCTGATGTCAAAATTACATGATTTGGTCAACAGGCACAAGAACCGCAGGAGAATTCAAACTCTGAACAGCAGAAAGAATGCTGCCAAGAAGGGACTGCTGAAGCAAACTCAGATCTGGTCTAGTGAGGTTAGGCCAGGCAAGCATCTGTCCCACAAAGGATCTATAAGAGGCAGCTCTCTGGTGAGCTGTACAGAACTCCTGCTGTAAAGTCATCTTTCACACACCGGTGCCAAGAGGGGAACTGCAGGTAAAGTTAATATCTGGTCCACCAGCATTCTTGAGAGCCGTTTCAGCACCACTGCTGGTTAGAGGCTTTAGGCCTTGTAGAGCAACTCACTAACCCAGAGCTCTGGCCTCAAACATACCTGTGCATCTTCATGGATGCACACATGCATTGGAGGAAAAAAAGAGAAGAAATGGGTACAAGTCGTTCAGCTTTAGGTCTGGTAGATTTCCCACCAGACATTTGAACCCAAAATCTGCTGGAAGCTTTATGTTGATAGTATGAAAAGATTAGGTCCCACCTTCCTGGGCACTTCTCTGCTGACAGAGATCTGTGTTTGTTCCTAAGAAAGCTCATATGGAAAGACACACTGCTCTCTAAAGCTTACAAACATACCTATGACAAATCAGTACAAATAAGTGTTTGAGGTAAGAGTTAAAAAGAGCTCAAGTGGTACCAACAGCAAGTGTTATATTAGGCTCACTTGGAAAAGACTTCTAAAAGTTAAAAGAAGGGTTAGTATTTGCCACAACTTCCTTCATAAGCAAACACTGGTTTTTGACTCCTATAGTACCTTACCATAGTGGGTGGTGGCATTCCCAAAAAGGCATAGTCTCACCCTTCATAAATAGGGTTACATATTTATAGGTATTTTTGATTGCTGTTAACTTGAGGATTTCATAACTGCTTCCCACAACATTAGCATACTAGGCAGTAGGTGAGCTTACCTCCATCAAGAGGTATAGGAGCAGAAGCTTCAGACAAGATTGCTGGATTAGCTGGGTTTGAAGAAAAGGCAGTCTGAGCCTAAAAGGAAAGAAACTCACATTATCTTGTGCAAGACAAGAAAAATCTACAAAGACTTTATTACACTGACAGGAGACTAAATATTTTCTTTTTTTTCCTTGTATAGAGAATCACAGAATGGTTTGGGTTGGAAGGGACCTTAAAGATCATCTAGTTCCAACCCCCTGCGCCATAGGCAGGGTCACACTCCACTAGACCAGGTTGCTTAATATATGCTAGTTAATATTAATCTTGAAGCTCTGATGTTAATCTTTTTCTTTGAAATAAATATACCAATATAACATGCTGTAGTAGTATCAAACTACTTCAGTGGTTCAACTTGTATCTCCCTCAGAGAAAATGCTACAGTAAAAATGCAGAAAGGCTTCACTGTCAACCAGCTCTGGTTTTGTCATCAAGCAAGTTAAAGAGCCCTAAAAGACACATTAAAATTGGCTGACAGAGCTTTATAGCCAAGTTTTAAGGTATGACCTTTGGCAGAGCGTTTTGTAATGACTTTTTTGGCAGCTGGACTGCAGCAGTTTTAACTCTTTACCACCTACAGATGTTATTCATGAGCTCTACCATAGTCCCTTACAATCCAGTGCTACTGGTTTAATACCTTTTGAAAAAAATGGTCCTTCCAAGATGGATTTTTCTACAGAAGTTGCCACTATAGCACACATGCTCAGCTAAGTTTCTATATTGCTTACTGACTCAGAAATACAAGTGAACGTATTGAAGTAAGCCAGTTTCCTTCCTTGTCAATACCTCAGCTACTACTTTTTTGGCCTTGTGTAATCATAACCAGTGAAAAACACTGCCTTACAGAGGTCTGTTAAGTGTGGTAGAAATAGGTATTCCAATAGCTTTTCTGAGGCTGAACGTCAAAGGGGAGAGGAAATTACTACATGCATAGTGAAGCATGCTAGACAGGACATGTAAATCATCTAACGCAACATGGCTGTCAAATTAGTTCATGTTTTTAAGGAAATTATGCTTAAAAATAGAAGATCTCATAGTCCTGTACTCTCCAGGAAGTTGTTTTTAGAAAAAAGTTTCAGAGCAAGAATGACTCATTTATCAGTATCCGATGTATTTAGAAGAATGGCCTCCAACTCGAGTTCTGGACAAAAACAAGGGTTAGGCAATTTAATGTAACAAGTCCTTTCATTTTAACCAGCAGGCATTTTAATGGCACTCACTTGCTATGGTTACAGAATTAGCCTTTCAGTGCTCTGTCCCCTTTCTCCCAGGAGATATATTTAAAGAGGTATGTTTAAGATGACACTATTTTTATAATACACTTTTTGGGAGAGTCAAATAATTTAGCCTTTGCTACCAAAAACGTCTGTGAAAATGGAATGGCTTAATCTTGAAATAATGGTGTTTAGCAACAACAGCATGTACTTCCCCACTCTCTCAGCTATACTCAGTAGACAGTCCGTTACCCTCCTAGCTCCCACCACGGGCAGTAGGAGCAAGATACCATCATGTAACAAAGGCTCTGCACTGGGGATCTGTAACCAAATGCTCTTCTCTCCCACCCCCACCTGAATTTTCTCATAGGCTGCCTTGCCTGACGTCCCACACATCAAGTGGTAGAGACTTTGAGAAATCTAATTTAATGTCTGAGTAGTCAGTCACCTCTGAGTACGACAGCAAGCGCCTGTCCCGCATGAGCTGATTTCTAGAAGACGGGCCTTTGAGATTCTAGAGTCACCAACAACAAAACCAGCTTAACAGAACAGTTTGCTATGCTCCCCGTAGAAACCTCTACAGGGCTTACTCTGACTTGTCTGTGAAACACCACAATAAGCTACAAAATCACATAAACAAGGCATTCTGTCCAAGTCCATAAACCCTACTGAGCATATGGGCAAGGCAGCGTACAAGAAAAGGCCCTGCTCTACAAAATTACTGAAGGGGTCTATGGTTCAAGGGTTACAGGACTCGGAGACACCCTAATTCCATTCCCTCGCTGCTTCATTCAGTGGCAGCAGGAGCTGAGCAGCAGAAAGACCGTATTTATTTCCAGTTGTAACAAACTCTTGCAGTTGGTCTTTGAAAAGCCAAAGGAGCACATTCGTGGCTCCAGGCTATTATTTTTTTCCCAGTTCATCATTACCTGACTGTGGTTAAGGGACTTCGGTAAGATAAGGAGAATGGGTGGTCAGACACCACAAGGAAAAATCCCAACACAGGACCCACAACTTCAAGAGCCCCACACAAACACAGGGAAGACCAAGGCATTCCCACTCTGGGACAGCACAGCAGAGTTAATACGACGTTCTGTGCAGTTTGCTCAGTTGCTTCCCAATGAGGAGGACAAGGATAGAAGCTACAGCCACATTAAAACAGGGTAATAACTCACTGCTGTTGTTTAAACCGGGAGGGAATCCAGTTTAAGTTTAGGAACGAAAAACGGAAGCTAGGTAAAATGCTGCAGAAAGCATGGAAACTCCTCATAAAACACATTTGTGTCCAATTTCTCATGGAGTTTTTATCCATTAAAGTGTTTCAGTATTTTGTTTCACAGATACTTTTGCATCCTCATACTGTCTAATAAGGTGGCTACCAGTATTCTTGCACATAAAGGGTTTTACACAAATGTGATGATCTTGGAAGTATTTGGAGAACTGGTCACTACCGTGAAACAGCTGGAGAACAAGTCCGTAATGACAAATGATGTTAAGAGAGCCAGTGCTCCTTTTTGTGCCCAACTGACCGTGAAAGCTGTCTCTCACAGGTCTGGACACCAGGAATGAGACACAGCAGGTTTATTAGTTCAGACAATACCTATTCGTCAGAGCTGAAGGATGAGAAGAGACTAACTATGTTTATCTACTTAAGACCAAGTATCTATACTTCAAAATAACCAAACATACCAACTTAAAGACAAACGACTATAAAGGAATACATAAAACAAAATAAATATACTCAACAGCAGTAAAATAAGCATCAAGCATTAATCATATTATATCAAGCTACAAAGTAAACAGTTTGTCTTTCCCCTTTCAGAAGGTGATTGTAAAACAAACTCCCACCTACAATAAAAGCCTCCCCTGCCCTGGATTAAATATCATCAGGTATATTATCACCAAAACTCATCTTACTAAAGCCCACCATACCTGAATAACTTTGTCCACCTTCAGATCTTCCAAGGAAGGATAGAGAGACATCTTGATGCAGTCTCACTGGGTAGAGGGAAGACAAAAAAAAGGGAAAAGCAGTCAAACAACAGGATTAGCCATCAGATATATTTACTTAGGACTACAACTTGAATAGAGAAAAAGAAACAGACATAAAGCATTAAGTAAGTGATCGGTGACCTGCAAGTCTCAGCAGTACAGACACCTGACACTGCAGATAATAGATTAAGTGGGTAGTCTTAATGGAATTTATCAGTAATAGCTTTGCTTAATAGACTTCATTTAATGTACTTAGCATCGTCAAAGTTTAGGTCTCAGAGATGAGAAAGCCTATACAGAGAACAGCCTGTCACGAGAAGACAGACTTCAGGAGGCCAGGATGCAATGATGAGGGTTAAGAGGAAAAAAAAAATCTAATCACCCTCCTCCCAACTGGGACAGTATTTTACATACAACCGCAGAAGCTTTCCCTCTGTTACCCAAAAGTACCTAAAAGACTTTCATCAGTTCTGATGTTCCAGTAAGAAGACACTAAAGGGAACGGGCTTCCCATGTCCATTTGCAACACATTAATTGCAGCAAGAGACCATAAAGCAGCCAGATTCAGTCAGCTGTGAGTTTCAAAACACACGAGGCTTCAGGCTTGCTCTCATGTGACGCAGGGAGAGCCCTGTGACAACTTATCAGGAAGTAATGAAACAACAACAAAAAACAAACACCCCAGGAAAATACAAAGCAAGCAAAACCAAGAAACCCACATCACATGATCCTCTAAGGCACCATGCTGACACGCAGCTCTGCTAGAGCCAGGCACCTGAAGCTTTGGGAAATCTCATTTTCCAGAGCTCCTTCACTCACATTCTCACTGAGGTCAGCTGAACTTTGCAAAACCACAATAAGACACTTCACACCAACACACGGGAACGTTTTAATGCAGGGGAAGAGGGACAGAAACAGCAGACAGCAAAAGCCGATGCAGTTTCAGAAGGCGTACAAGGCACTGCGAGCATGGTTAATGAGGCAGCTCTATTAAAAGCTTTCCATCTGGGAATTAATTTTCTCATCCAAAGAGTAATTTAGAGGTCTTTATTAGGGATAACAACTCAGCAGTAATTCCACACTAAAAGTAACACTACACAGGCTGCTCTACATGCAGATTAGAAGTTAGTTCTTAAGAGAAAACACCACCACCACTCCCGACACCTAATGCGATACTGCAGTCACACAATAGACATCTCTTCATTACACCAAGGTCATCACCAGCTTTTCTACTCCTTTAGCAGAGTGCCTGACAGCTCCAGTATCACATCAAACTACAGTTAAAACTTAAAAAAAGTGTGCCCTAAATGCGACAGAGGTCTAAACTGTGAACGCATGGCCAGTTAAGTTGTAACAATTAATTGCCACTGACATTTTTGATGGATTCTTGCAACTAAACCAAACATGGTTGAAGCCTGGAAGCTCTTCAAGTTAAACATACATATTTAAAACCAGTTTAAAGTTCTTTTTTAACTCAGCATTGACCTGAAACAATCAAATGCTTTTGCTCATCCAAAACGTGTAATAGCAAACGCAAGCCCAAGCCTGGCAAACCCCTCACACAGGGTGCCCAGACAAGTCATGCCCAGCATCAGACTGGCCATCTCCTTCTATGCCACAGCTGCCCCAGCACATTCAGGTGCAGGTCCAAGCAGCGGCACACATCCAAAGTGAGCACAGCCCCGTGAGCACGCAGGCAGGAAAGGAGGGCAGGCCAAGGACGACGCGTTCCCAAAGGAGTCACCCGGTTGCAGGGCGGTGGGGCACCAGAGCAGCTTTTTGCAGATGGCTATCTGACATCCACACAGCAGGGGAGTGCGGCACAGGGTCTGCATCCCTGCCCAGTCCCAAGTCCCAGTGACCTGCTTCCACACCGCAAACCCCAGAATGCTTGTACCTCAGCCAGCTCTAGTTCTCTTCCACCGACAGGCAGCCTCAACCTCCCTCTAGTTTACAAAAAGGAGCATGGTGCTTTCTGTAGAAGAGTATTAACAAAGCTAATCACATATTAGTTCTCAGATCACATAAGACAGCAGCTTAGCCTGGCACTTTACAACCACCCCATCCCCCCAGCCACCTCCCTTTCCCAGCTGAAGACTCACAGTTACCAAGGCGCTGCCAGGCTAGCTCCCTCGTCATAGTCTCACCAGTTACTATTTCTGGTTTTCCAACTAAATAGCCAGAATGACCCTCACCACTGTAATTGCATTCAGTGAGCTCCTAACTTCACATCTGGTATTTTCAATTCCTCCACAGGCAGTTGTAACGCAAATACCCCTTGTCAGGTAACATGAGATCCACAAAAACAGTTTGAAAAAAAATTTTATTTTAAACTACGTACAACAGTTGCCACTGTCAGGGAGCACCAATCACAGGAAGAACTTATCCATGACTTCTGTGCAACGTTATTTCCAGTATAAACAAGTTTCAACGAGCACTGTAACGGCTTTCAGAGATGGGGAGTGGCTACCACAAGATGTGAGTCACTATAACCTCCTTTTCCTCTCTTAAAAAGCCACACTGACACCACAGTAATAGTCCTTGATCATTTCCATATTCCTACATGTCGAGAGGAACACAAGTGCTTAGGAAAGTAAAAGTCAAAACCAAAGGGCAAGCATGGAGCAGGAGGGACAGCTGCCACTCAGCTAGCTACCCACACCACCTGGCAGCAAAGGCCTCTCTCTGTTCCTCAGTACCCTCGGCTGGGAAGTCCAACCACCAGCACCCGTCAACACGCCCCACTGAGCAGATCCTGTTTGCCAAAGGGAAGTGCCGGGCCACTGGCTGGAGACCGATGGAAAGGCAGCACTCGTGACACCCTGGGGCTGCCAGAAGGAAGTCTTGCGGGTAGGAGCGATCTCAATTGCCCTCTGTAGCACAGCTGGGAGGAGACTGGCTTCCCGACACACTCTCCAGGTGAGGAACCACGGAGCGGAAGGCAGCGTGGGACCCAGCT
Source organism: Eurypyga helias (assembly GCF_000690775.1). Classification (NCBI taxonomy): domain Eukaryota; kingdom Metazoa; phylum Chordata; class Aves; order Eurypygiformes; family Eurypygidae; genus Eurypyga; species Eurypyga helias. The sequence continues at coordinate 583 of NW_010225289.1, read as the reverse complement.
CAAGCCCAAGCCTGGCCAGCCTGTAGCAACTGCTGTCTCGAAAGCAGCAGCAGCCAAGAGCGGGGCAGAGGGGAAAAAATACAAACCAGCCACTCGCAAGCGTTTTCTGCCCCGTGGCCCCCGGAGAGGTTACAGCACGCCACAAGGTCACCTCCTATACGGAAACATGGGGTTCCACTCCCCGAAGAGTCAGAAACCTACGAACCCAAAAATTCATCCTTCAAGCAGATCCAGAGCAAAGCTTCTCAGGTCAGGCTGAGGCATCAGGAACTCGGCAACTGTTTCGCAAGACGCGTTCCCCACTAGTCCCTCAGCGTTTCCTCTCCCATACCCACCTCATCAGCCTCCGAGCAACTGTGCTCGTCACGCGTTCGGCCCTGAAACCCGCCGCCTCCATTTCCGACCCGAAGGAGGGCTCGCCCGCCCGAAAAGGCACGTCCCCTCCATTCCACCCCCTGCGGCAACGTTTAACCCGTCTCAAAAAGAAGGCATCGCAAACGCCCGGGTCTCCTCACGGGCCTCACGCAATGACCCCGAGCCCGAACGGGGGGTCAGAAGAACCCGCAATCCCAACACGGCGGGG
>NW_010225288.1:0-28484 GCF_000690775.1 Eurypyga helias | reverse complement strand
CCGGCTCCCACTGAGGGGCTCCGGCTCCCTATGGTGCGGCTGCCAGCTGAGGGTCCTCGTCCTCTGGTCCTTCCCGAGCGGCTCCTCACACCTCCCGGGTCCCTCCTCTCGCCGCCAGTCCCTGGTCACCCCGAGACCTGGCCCAGGGCCCCAGCTGCCCCAGCGGCGTGTCTCGGCAGGATCTCTGGGGACACCTCGGAATGTCCCCACATGCTGAAAACTTCCGCCGACACAATTACGAGGTCCCTGAAGTCGAGGTACACCAGTGCGAGTCACTGAAAACGCACCCAGCCTCCACACCTTTAACCTTCCTCCCAGTTCAGTGCATTCAGCTGCCCTCGTATTTGGAAACCTGGAAATCCCCAGGCCACAACCCCCCAGATGAAGCTCAGCCTTTGCTGGTGTCCGCCCCAACCTTTCTGCTGGAGATGGAAGTGAGCATTGGCTTCTGGATACGGCTGGTTTAGAGGGGTCTAAAAATACCCAGTGCTGCCCGTTGAAGAGCATTGAACAGCTCTTTCTGTTGAGACATTCTCTGACCAACCCCTTCCTCTTTTAGCAGATGCAATAAACATCCCCACCTGCTAAAACACCTAACACAAAGGGTTCCTGAAAACAAACTCTGTATGTTTAAGATCAGTCCTGTTCTCCGGTGCTACTCTCCCTGGCAGTCCTCTCCTTGCACGGAGACACTCGTGACTGTATCTCACCAGAATTCTCTCCAGTGACATCTACTAATACCATCGGTCTCATTTCACTTAAAGTATCTTTTCCTAAACTCACTGCTAATCAAGAAGGCCATAACTTGGGGGATTTTGTATTTTTTTTCCCAGTTTATTACCTACCTAGAGTGATTGTGGAGTCCAGAGAGTGAAATGTAAACTAGCTGTCCCTAATAAATCTTTTTCTAAGACAAAAATTAAAAATTAGTTTAAGAGACAAAGGAAGCCTGCCACAGAAGTATCAGTGCAGTCTTCCTCATGTACATTCTGTTTATTAAGGAGGAATTAAAGTCACCTGACCATGTTTTTAATGAGCCTTCAGTCAAGTGGCAATAAAAATGAGCTATTAAATGCTTGCTGTAGTGATGCAAGGTTTTAAGGAGAAATGGTTTGGACTGGATACATCCCTCCCTCCTCTCTCCTGGTTGCTATAGATATAGACTGTTTCTCCCAATCTGCTGAGGGGAAAGCTTGCATGAAAATATTGAAAGTAATAGCTGTAATTTTTGCCTTCAGTAATGCAATAGGCTGTATATTGTGCTTTCAAACTAGGCAGATTTTGATTCTCTCTCCCTAAACACGAGCTGCAAATCAGTCTGGGTCACAAAATATTTTTCGGTGTGTTGTAGCTACAAAACAATGTTTGTGTGTTTGTCACTTCCCTGTAGCTTCCCTGTGCTTCTGCCTCAGCAAGGATGCCTGCCTGCTTGCCTGCCTGTTAAGGCTGTCCTTGCGTGGAAGGGAATGGGGGAAGAGCAGGCTTGATTTTACTTAGCGAATGCAGTGGTCTGGGAGGTATAAATCAGAGATATCTCAATAGCAGTAAAACAAGTTGAGCCTTTCTACTTCTTGCTGGGATGGGGAGCAAAGTGATAAAATCTCATGGATCTCTCTGAAAAATGGTAAAGGATTTCTTGTGTTTGACTAGATGCAGCAAAATGTTTGCATTGCTGGGAGTGAAACAGTTTTAGCTGTCTCTTCCCTTTGAGTTCCTTTATTTCTTTTATTGAGCAGTGTTTCAGATCTCATTAATCCTGAGTTCAAACTATTTATTACAACAGATTCTTTTCAATTTTAGACTACAATTTTTAGACACACTTAGGAGATGCAACTGTAATTTTACAAGGTATCTGAGTTTTAGGATTATTTGAGGTTATAGGGGGAAGATACTAATTCAGTTTCTTGTGCACAGTCTCATTTTCTTTAATTGATAATTGAACGCAGATGCATTATGAAACCTCTGTAATATATGCTGGAAACTGTCTTAAACCCCATGTAATTAGAAACAGTTTTTTATTAATTTATTCCTATTAAGTGTTTCAGAAAGTCTTCCTAAAAGCTGATTCAGAAGTTCATGACCTTTGCCATTTCATAGAATGCTTTCATCCAATTTCATCCTTTTCTTCATTTTTTGGTCAACTTCTGTCTATGCTTTACAATATAATAATCATCTCCAAATGGTGACCTATTTATTTTGTAACAAACTTACAAACTTGCTTAAGAAATGGGAAGTTTTAAAGCTACAGTAAAATAAAAGAAAATATTTGGATTTGTGTTTCTTCTGTCTATATGATTCATGTGGCTTTGTAGATTGTTCCTGTGGGAGGGTATTTTTATAAGATGCTATTATCAACAAAAGCACATGTTATTCCATTTCTTGACATTTATAGTAGCATTTTAAATGTGAACAAATGAGGAAAAGTATATCCCTTCCGACCACCGCCCACCCCCCTCCTCCCCACCCCCACCCGGCCTTTTTCCCAGGTTTAGCCCATCAGAGAGATTCTTATCTTTTCTGGTGAAAAAAAAATCAGCTGAGTACATAGTAGTGTTCATTAGTCTTTGATCAAACAGTGGGGCTGGGAGTTTAATATTCTAAATAAATCTTTATTTGTTTAAAAGACTCAGTCCATTTAAGATTACAGAACTTCTTTTAAAAAGTGTGTCACAAAGTAACCATCTGTAAAAAATATATGCTGATCATGTTTGCTAAGTTCCTCAGATTTGGGTTATTCTTGCTCCATGTAGCAATGGTTGGATGGGGTTTTTTTCAATGAGACATTTTCTTATTAGCAAGTAATTATGTTGAGGAAACAGTTAAACTGCTTTCCAATAAACACTAAGCAGTTACATCAGTAAAAAAATGAAGCTCCAACAATTAAAGTATTTTCATGCAGTTGCACAGTTTTGAAGTAGACTGATCTATTCACAAAGGTGCAGTGGTATTTTATTTTCCTATCAGATGCACTGGGTGAGATAGAGAACTTTGTTCACCGTTCACTTTGCTACATTGTTAATTGTCCTAAAATACCCATCCTTTCCAGCTGAAGTCATCCTCGAATATATTAGAAAAGAGAGTGTGTGCTTTCTGCAGTACCTTCACATTGACCTCTAGTGTGTAAAATGATGCTTATAACCTTCAGTACATACAAGTATAGTTTTGCAATATAATCCGATCTTTTGTGCTGTGTGCAATCCCATTTTCTTCTTAAATAAGAGTATTACGGTGCTATGGAAATTTCTGGAAACAGTTGTTCCATGCACCATTTAGGAAAAAGTTCCTCAAAGTTGTATTCAAATCATCATATGCAAAATTTCTGCCTGTGAATTTAGTTTTTAACTAACTAACAAAAAGACAAGTCGGTCACATTTCAGCTTATAAACATGAAAGACTCTTTTAAACCCATAGCTGTGAGTTCCTGACACACAGAGTGAGCAAAGACAATGTCTTACATTTCACTAGAGCTTAAATGTGGCTAATGGTAGAAACTTTACTCAAAGACTTTTAAATAGTATTGCATGTTAATTGTAGTACTTTGACAAAGCACAGTCTGCATGTTAAACAGTCAAAAAAAATATTTTAGGCATGAGTTAAGATTTTCAAGTGATTGAAGTTGAACAGAAGTAAGAAATTGCAAGGGCAGGGACTTAATTTACCACTAGTGGAAAACATTTCTTCAGTGTTGACTCTTAAATTACAGGAAAATGAAATAAATAGTAGGACAGATGGAAAAATACAAGAATTATGGCTTTTCAGTCAGTGCTTCAAATACAATCTGAAGGAAGTAGTGACAGAGAGCTTTTATCTGTGGCTGTTTCATGGGGAATAGCAAAAAAGTAGGTCTTGGTTTAGTTCTTGTAGGGTAGATGTTGCCGTAAGAAAACTCACAGAAATTTCTCAGCCTTCATTGTCAACCATCTTGGAGAGCCATGAGGATTGGAATTTTTCCTCTAGCAGCAATTCTGAACTGAGCTGAAGCTCGCTGAAGTCAGTGTCAACCTTCCGATTGACTTCAGTAACATTTGGATCAAAATGCTGGTCGGGGCTTGTAGCAGTCTAGCTGAGAAAGTAGGGGAATTACAGTGTTGCCATCTGTTCAGTGCGTAAAACTGCCTGACTTTCCAGCTACATTAATTTCTCATAGGCACTCAGGTATTTCAATATCATGTTGATTTGATGTAATTATTCATAATGGAATGTAATTTATGATATAATGGCAGCAAATAAAAATATCGACAAAATAATTTAATTAAGACAATGCGATGTGCACAGAGTGTGGAGGATTCAGTGTAGGAAGCTGTCTGTTTCTCTTCATCAAAAGTATTTTTGTAGATTCTAGAAATGTTTCTTAAGTAATCAGTTATGGTAGAAAGCAACTTGAAAAGAGGTTGATATCAAGGCATGTCTATCAGAGACTTCTATTGAACTAAAGGTAAGAATATGCACTCATGTTTTTGGCATCATGCCTGACACTTCTACAATATCCTTTTCTGCAATACCTTTTTACTATCTAACTCGTATTTATTAAAAGTTTTCAATGGACAGGAAGTGAATTATTTCTCTGTCAGTAAAAGGAAGTGATTGCAGGGTGCTCTCAAGGGTGTTCCTAGGATGGGATTTCTAGGGACATGTTTTTTCTTTTTGTTTTGTTTACTGATTGACAGAAAACCAACAAGTTTTGGATATACAGGCTCATTTCTGCTTCCTACCTGAGGGTACCCCAACATTTCTCTGTATTTGGTGAAATAAAAGAGACTATTTTACTTGTCTTCCTTCTTTCTTTGCTACCAATGAATAATACCACTCCCCTAAACTTCATCATACCACACCGTAATCACACTATGCTGTCAGTCAGCTACTGAGAGGAAATTAGGTTACTTCTGGTTGTTAGATCGTGGGATATTTGGGCAGTTCTTCTAGAATAGCAAAGGGTAGTTAATGTTGACACACTAATGATAACTGGGCAGTGGCCTGTGCACTTTGTTACAGTGAACAGCGGTGCTTATAAATGTCAGTCTGGACAGACTGCCGTCAGTGAGAAAAGCACAACTCCTGGCGGTAGTGGACCCTGCCCATTAGCAGGGAGTTGATGTGTCGATCAGATTTTCATTGTCCGGAAGGAGCGTAAGAATAGGATCTCAGATGCAGGTGATTACAGTCATATGTATCCAAATCCATAAGAAGACTTCCTTCCCGTGGAAACCAAAAGGCAGTGTATATTCCAGCTTCCTGCAAACAATATATATTTGGCTTCATCCCACTTACACTGTAGCCTAAAATTTAGATAAATCTCTGAAGTTATTCTTAAAAAAAGGTCTTGCTAAAATCTGTGTTGGTGTTTACAGGCAGATTTAGGAAGTCATTCAGTAAAGATAGGAGGAAAGATCAGTCTGGTTTTGGTTATAAATTTGGCAAAAGAAGGAAAGTGTCCAAGAGGGAAAGTGGACTGCTCGTCTCCGACAAAGAGAGGATGCTGAACTGGATGTGTCTTTGGTTAGGCTCAGCATGGTCATTATTACTAAATCCTGGAAGGCAGAGAGTTATATAGTTGCTGGTGAAACATTTTTCTTTGCAAATTAAGAATAAGCAGGTGAAGATGCAGATGAAGAAAAGCATGTTTGCAGGGGAACAATCAGAAGAGATGCCAAGGAATACAGGTGTGGTGGGAATGTGGGTGTTGAAAAGTGGAAATGAGAAATGTTTAGTAGAAGTAAAATTACTGGAATTGGAGATAATGAATGGAGATTAGTGAGTTGTATAGGATCTCTGAAGATGTAAACTGATGGTTGGGTGGAGTTACTTTTTCTCATGGAAGAGACAGTCAAAGGCAGAAGCAAAACTGAGATGTTCAATGGACCAGTTTGAGGCATGAGAAAATGAGGCAAGGTGACAAGAAAGAAAAGGGATTCACAAAACAGAAATATTAATTCATTCATTTAGGCCAAAGGTGTGGCAGAAAAGGAGTCAGAAAGTGTGTGTAGACTGTGAGAAACTGCTCTGGGGATAGAAAAAAAGGATTTATTTGTCTTAATATAAGGGGTGATATTCATCTAACTAAATGTAATTATTTGAACTAATCCCTCAAGGCTCCTTTTAACCTATATTTAGTTCATAAATTTCAATTATTTTCACCCAAATGTACATATCTAACATAGGTCAGGTAAATATCTACCTTAATGCAGCTATTGCTTTCCACTTAGTATTGTCTTGCTACATTTCCCAGGTTAGGGTGAGCTGTAAATATCTGCGTGGCAGGTACTGCCCCTAGCTCATATTCAGATGCTCAGGTTCAGATGCTCAGGTTAAACTTGGGGAGATGTAAGCACATTTGGAGAATGACCCACCTGTCTTTGCCCACTCAGGGGAGACTAATGAAGTAGCTTAAACTGAAGTTAGGTTGGTTGAGGATCACCTACTACATTACTTCAAAACCACAGGTGTGACTGAGATATATTGGTCTTGCCAGTAAGCTGTTTAGGAAGGTCTTGTGACTGCTCAGGCAGATTTGACACGTAAGCGACTGAAACAAGTGAGAGGGGAAGGATATTAGTAGTCCTGGAAAAAAAATTTCCTTGTGAAAGTTATTCTCTGGTAATTTCAAACAAAAGAAGGTGACCTCTGGATGAGACAGAAAAAGAATGGGCCTAGTGGAATGAGCAAATGAAGGGAAAAAAAACAGGTAAATGAACAGGGGGGCTGCAGGTAAGAGGCAAATGGTAGATATTGGAGAGCTGAAGGAAGGGGACCACAAAGACTTATTGGTTTTGGACAGTCAAGAGAAAGCATCAAGGGCATGGAGATAGGATTACTGAGTTCTCCTACATGAATTTTAGGGGCTTTACTTGTGAGGGATGTGGGAGTGCTCTATTTTTATCTTAACCATTTCGTCATGTCAATACACTGTAGCATTTCCAATAACAGTATGCCATTCAGAACAGCTGTGCTCACCAAAAAATTAGGGAACATTTTCTGAAAATATTAGAGGGGTTTAGCTTTATAGAATTTATTCCTTTTGAGAAGTGAAGTAGGTTAGTAGATTACTGCATCTTACTGTGGTTTTTTCCCTATTGTGTCATTCGGTAAAACATAGTTAAATACTGAACATGGTTTTTGATGCACAGTCTCTCTGAATGGAGAGTTAGCATTTAACATTGCGTACCTATTTTGCTTCAAACTAGTACATTGTTAAAACAAGCAAATATAAGTCGTAAAAATCTGTAACTAGAAGTTTTATGGGAAGTACAGTTGGCTGTAGTGGGCGTAAGGTCTTTCCTTTCAGTCATAGCTTAACAGCATGCAATGATGGTTAAAAAAGCTTGAATTCATAGCCAACAACTACAAGGTAATACAGAGATGTATGTGCCTCCCAAAATGTATTATACTTCCAGATGTCCTCATAGAAAACAGTGCAACTGAGACCAAACACAAACTACATATTATAATAAACTTACAAAATTAAAAAAATTATGGGAATATCTGGATACATGTAAAAACCCCATTTTTACTCTCTCCTCCTGCCCCTCTCACAATTAATCTTTGATCTCTCAAGTTTGAACCTCAAGAAGTGCTCTGAAATACTTTACAAAACCAAATCTTGGATGCTGAAGAACTCATAGATATTTTGGATTTCTGGCATGCAGAAATCTTTTGCTCTCATTATTCTGCAGGAGATAATTAACCTGTTTGTCTGCTGCTGTCCTAAAAGGGCTGAAGATATTATAACCTCTTCTCTTGTTAATATTCTGCTCTGCACCTGGATGGCTGTCTTTTCTCTACAACTTTTTTAGTTTGTTAATACAGTTCAGTTAAACTCAGAGCAGTATTTATTTCACCTGAAAAGTCATGTGTTAGTTTCAGGCCTGAGGAAGAGTTTGTGTGTTAAGAAATTGTGGTTTTTCAACTAATATCAGGCTGCAGCTTTGCAGTACAGGATGTTTGGCAATAACAGAAGTTTATGGTACTCCTGCCAGTGACAACTCGATCTTGCCTTTGCAAAGAGTATTGGTTTGGCTGAAACAAACAAACAAGCAGGTCTAAATCTCAGCCTTGCTCACAAACAATGAAAACAGTGCTGGTATTAGGGCTGGTATCCATGCAATGGCAACCGGGAGATGGGATTGGGGATAGGGTCAGGTTATGGCGCTATTACCCTGGGCTCTCCATGGCGTGAAACAGACTGGTGTCCTTATGAAACATAGTCTCATATTATCCTGACTTGTCTTACAGAATTGTAAGTTAGACTTTAAGTTCTTTTTACTCTTCAGTGCTGAATTAAAAATGTGGCATCAAAGATTATAACCCTTGATTAATGTAGGTAAATCAGCACCAACAAATGTGAATGGCTATTCTATTTTTTAAAGGATGTATGCATTATGGTGTATTTTCTCTGGGCAAATTGATTTGTTATAATTTTAGTTTAGATTGTGGAATACTTTATATACTTGCTGTTTATATTTCAGCTTTATTTGCTAGCTGATATGATAGATGCTAGGCTAACAAATGTCTTCAGTGAGCTATTACTCATAAAATCTTTCTTCTTCTAGATTTTAGTACGGCTCAGTATTCTCTGTTTGCAGTCAGTGCAATGCCTTACTTACACTAGCAAAATATTATACCCAATTTATTCTGTGACCTGGCCTCACCTTTCATCCCAAATTCTCAGTTAAACATTGTTTCTTACTTTCATGATATAACCTTGTGGATTATAACAAGTCCTCCATTTGTTGGAGAAGGCTGTAGTCACTGGTGACTATCCCACTTCCTGCTTAATGGTAGAAAAACAATTCTACCTTTCCTAATGGTAGAAAAAAAGGAGAGGAAAGAGGAAGTTTCGGAATTATACATCTTCCATGTCTTTCTGGAAATAGCTGGATATTAATAAAGACAAGATACCAAGGTAAATATCATTAAGCATTTATATGGGTGAACACATCTTGGAGATAGTGACACAGTTGGCAGAGATACTCCCCCTGCCCCCAGTTATTCAGCACAGTCTATCCCTTTTAGATTTTTGATTTTTGATCATCTATATATAAGAAATGTTTGGGCTTTTTTTTTTTTCCATACCCTTGAAATCTGGGGTGAGATTCTGCAATTTTCCTTCTCAATTATGAAGTGAAATTTCAAAGTTGTTAAAATATTCTTGTTAGTACTACCTGTCTGGAGGTTTATTTTGGTTAACTAGGTCAGCTCGTAATTAAAATTTAGCAACATACATTGCATGAAGGAGATGATTTCCAAGGACAAAAGGCAGCTATAAAAATTGCATATTCAAAATAAATGCAATAATGGTGAAAACAGAAATTTCAAAGGAAAACCAAGTGTTAACCAACCCTAGCTGATGAATTTCCATCTTAAGAGCTGCAGAAAAATAAAACAATCATGATCTTTGGGAGCAATCACTCACACTTTTAGACAGTATAAAATTTAGCACAGTATAATCAAATAGCATTTAAAAAGCAGAATGGAAAGATTGTTTTAGCACTAGATCTGGTTTTATGCCGCCCAACAAGACAAAGATCTACAGTTGAGGGCTTTTTTTTTTTCCCCTCTCCATTTGCTTTTGTTTCTCTGAGTAACACCTGCTCTAAAGAGTTTATAATCTGAAAGTAAATAACTGAGAAGGGAGGAGGAAATGGACCCAGCACAGAGGCTTGAGAATAAACAGCTGTCAAACGGCTGACATTTTAGAAAGTAGAACACACAGCTTTTATGGAGGATCTGATTCAGCTTGAATGAGGGAGCTGATCACGCCCGGTTGTCAAACTTTCTTAATTAAAGAATTACTTGAGAGAATTTTAGAACAATACTTTATCATCTTCAGATTATGGAACTATTTGTTCAGCAGATAGTGACCCAGTGACGGGATGACTATGCAGGTTGTTAAAAGGAGCATGGTCATGCCTCTTTCTCTTAACTTGCAGTTTAGGGAGGTTCATGCCAGTGAGACTGATTTAAATAGTGGTGCATGTAAAGGGAGGATGATCCTCACCTAATCCTCTGCATGAAGCTGCCAGAATCTGGATATGGGTGTACATGTGTCTGGTCACTTAACACTCCTTTCTTGTCACCCATTATCTTCTGTCCGTCCGGTATTAGAATAATACCAACTTACTTTCAGATGAATGTTTATCACTGCGCAAGAAGATTCTACTGTCAGCAGAAGGATGTAAAATAAAGCCTTTCATTAGGAGCTTCACCAGTGTTCCTGAAGTTGGTTTTGTGTTTGGTGAACACGAAACGGTTGCAGGGTCAGTTCCTTCTCATGTCACTGATATCAGTTCAGGTTTCCTAGATTTAAGGTGACTTAAGGCATCAAATATTTGAACAGGGCTTGCCTAGAGCTGGTTTTATAGAATGTGTTTAGTTCTATTTAAGACAGAGTATTAGCAAACAAATATTTGAACATTTTCTTTCTAGTCAGTTTTCCATTGTCTCCGTTGCAGTCTGGAAGATAGCCTTGGCTTGGGAGCTCCCATGTTTTCCTACTATCTGACAGAGAAACTGCTTAACTCTTCTCAACTGAGAGAACTCTTCTTGCCAAAGGATGGGCTTTGGTGGTTTGGTGGTGTACCGACTTGCAACCCTGATTTTGTGGAATGGCCTGTGAGTGTTACTTTACCTGGGATTGTTACTCCCTGGAAAATGCAGTGTGTAGTGTTCTGTAGTTTGCTGGTCACACCTAAGTCACTCCTCACTGTTAGGTGATGTTCATGTGCAAAGGAAAAGAAAGCAAGTATTCTGCTCCATGCAGAATTAGTAGAACAACTAGTATTACCAAGAAATAGGTGTAGAAAAAGATGACATAAGATTCTTGCACCTGTAATTCTGGCTTGGCTTCACCAGACAGACAGATCAACCTAAATATCAGAGCACTTAAGGAAATTTCCCAGAGAGAGGCAGATTTTTTGGTCAGCTTTCATCTTCCAAAATGGGTACTGACTTGAGGTGAAGAATCTATTTTTACTGCAGTTTCTGCTGAGTGAAGGCTCATTTGTACCTGGGATTTTTCTTCATCCTCTAGTCCCTTCAGGTCTCGTCAGCTGTGCTAACAGAACTCTGTTTGACCAGCTTCACCATTGCTGTGCAACCTTTGGAAGGTCCTTCCCAGTTGTGCTCATGCCAGCTAAATAACAGTTTATAAAAAAAACCAAAACAAACAACCAAAAAAACCAAAACCATTTACAGACTGCGAATACAACACTTCCTGAATACACGTTAGGTAAAATCCATAACTTTCTTATAAAGTAAAGCCTCAGAAATTAATTATACAAACATGTATAAATGAAAGCAATAAATACTGATAAAGGCTAGATATGATGGCAAACCCAAAAACAGAAAAAAAGGGGGAGAGTGAGTGTTAAGGATAATTACCCTTTAAATGTGAAACTGGAAGTTAGCATACTGTAATGTTGGAATCCATATAAAACATGTCTTTTCCCTGGTCTTTCTAAGTAAAAAGTCAGTGAACTGGCAGCTCTTTCGGAAATAGATTGATTTAATTATGTAGTTTCTTAACACCAGTTCATTCCACAGTATTTTACATTGTATTTATTCATAATCTATTTTTAGTCACATTTCAGTTGTGAATAACATGTCAGGTATAATGATGATAGTTTTTTCACGTCATAAATCACAGGAGAGCAGTTTCTATAATAGTTTATTACCTGAAAGCTATTATTAAGTCTATTTAATTTTGGTTCTGATTACTAATGCAAATACTTAGGCATGTGCCTGACTATAGGTAAGTGCTATTGTCACTTAGTAAACGTGACTGTACAGCCCTTTCGCTTTTAGCATGGGAAAAAATAGGTCACAGGAGTTTTGATTATACCTTGAATTTTTGTAGAATCAGGACTTTTATTTCACTCATTTCTTCAGTAATTAAGCACTTTAATGACATCAAAATTTCACACACTAGAAAAGTCTGTAATAACAAACTTCATAGTACTGTCACCTGTGTACGCTTTTAGGGTTACTTAAACAATTTGTGGAATTTCCAAATAAGATAATTAGAACAAGGTTTTTAAAATGAAACTAGATAGGAATTCCTCAAATTACTTTGATACTGCTATTTGGAGTGCCTTCTGCTATAACAATACTATGTGTTTTTCATTTATTCTTCTAAAATTGATATTGCACACCACTTTAGGATGAATTAGAAGCTTTGGTTTTCGTTCTCTTCAGATGAGTAGGTATCTGGTGACATCTGGGAAGGACTGTAAAAACCTACATTTGAGAATATGCAAATTAACTGAATATTTATCTGAAACTGTATTGGTGCCAAAAATCCACTAACTGATGCTTTACAACTGCATAAAAACTGGAAGGGGTTGTTCATCCTTTTCCAGAGGTGATCCCCAGTATGCATATTGCCAACTCTTCCCCAGAAGAATGACTTTAACTCTGGACCTTAAAGATCAGTGAGAGAACACCAGATATCATGTAGTTATAGAGCAAATAAATATAAATTCCTGTTATAATCCCCAGGTGCCTCATGAATGAATTCTGTATGCACTCTGCAATTTCTCAGTTCATATATTATCTATGTGTAGTTATTCTCCATATGTGAGAAATTGGAAATAGCTTTTTATTCTTGGTCTCATCTCAGGAGGTACAAACTTATAACTGCAAATATAGAGTTTAGCAAATCTAAGATTTTTTTTTTTTTTAATGAAGATGATATGTTGCTACAGAATAAAAAATTATTAGGAATTTTCCCTTAGAGGCAATTGAGAATTCTCTCCTCAGAAGAGAGGCTGCTGCATGACTAAGGGGAAAGAAAGTAGGACAGACCACAGCAAGTGAGAAGTCGTTATGGAAATAGCTAAAAACTTTAGTTCACCTTTTCCATTGCATTCTTACCCATGCTGAATATAATATTGATTCTTCTGAAGAGGTTGTCTGTGCTTTTTAACTTGACCTAGAACTCTCTTAAGACAGTGTTAAAATTTAAAGGGCTTATTAGGAAGATGTTACTGTAGCAAAAGTAAAGTAAAATTTTTCAGATTTGAGAAAAAGTTTTAGTGTCCTTCTTGACTGAATCTTTTCCATATTTCCGTTTTCCATTTTTTCTTGAAAAAAAGAATTTTTTTTCAATGTCATATATGGTATTTTTGGAATGACTTACCAAAAAATAGTCAAATGGTGCAAAGAAGAAAAGGGTGATTTCAGGTAGTGACTCTTGTTTGTAAGAATCTTATCTACATCAGTAGTTTGCCATTCCATTATATGAGGCTTTAGAATATTATTGTCTTGAAGATTCCCTTTTCCTGCACATCTGCTGAGGGACACACCTCAGTTGGTGGGTCAGCTCTCCAGGCTGGTGTGAGGCCTGACAGATCTGAGGGTTGTCTGACAGTGGCGGATGGTTGGCAACTGGGAAGGTCATACCAAGGTGAGTGCCGTGCTGAGCTGCCCCGCTCTTACCCACTTTCTCTCCGCAACTGCTACTGATCGCTGTCAGAGACAGATTTTGGTCTAATCTGATATGGCAGTTGTTTATATGCTTTTCTCCTAAGAAATTTCAGACTAGAGCAAATTGAGTAGCACAAATAACATCCCCCTGAATAATGCCTGTGTTTCCTTATGGGCTGATGTGGACAAGAGACTCGCAGTCCTGGGAGCATTCTGACTAACGACACAACCATTCTGAAGTGGACAAGTACTCTAGATGCAGATATACATGATTTTTCCTCAGAATAATAAAACCATATAGCCACAGTAATTGTCAATCAAAAATTATGCTAGTATTTGCTCATTAGGCCCTGAAACAATAATATTTTAAAAGAAGCAAAATCAAGTGGATTTGTGCTACTAAACTGCTAATACAGACCTAAGTGGTTCTTGCCACTGCAGGCAGAAAATGCACTAGGTTAAGTGTTGGGTGTTTTCTTTTGTTTTTAGAACTGTGTTCCAGCCCCAGGTCTCTAGTCTATATTATATAAAGTGCTCCCACTGGGTTCCCATGGCCATGGAAAGTATATAACTAACTTTGCTAGCAGAAAATCCCATGCCTTTGCATTACACTTGGGATTTCAGTACTGATGAGGAAGTGTGAATGGAAAGATATCACATCGAGACAGAAAGTACATTTCAAGTATTATGGGCTTTCGAGCTGGATCATTCTACTCACTTAAGCAATACCATCACTACAGCCTTCTTTCTGCCTGTTGCAGAAGGCAGAAATTTCAGACTGCAGAGCAGCTTTGTATGGTAGTGTGTGAAGGCTATTGAAATCAAGGTACCTGGACTTTCAAGTAAGCACGTGTAAGTAGGATTTGGGTATGCCCTTCGGCTAATTTCTTTACCATTGGCATTAGAATGGAACACAACAAGGATTTGTTTTACAGACTTGTTTTGCAACAATCAGTTAGCCTTCTGTCTCATTTTGGAACAATGGTCCAGTACTGTTCTAGAGGGCTGTGTGCCATTTTTAGTATTGCGGTTTCTCCAACACTTCTGTAATGTGGCCGTTTTATGTGAGCACTGGTGCAATCCATCCCTATTGAGTTTATAAGAATTTTTGAGTTACTAATCTTGAGTACTGTATTTTTCACAGAGAAATATGTAATTAACAGAAGAAAATAGATTTTTTTCCTCAAATTGTTATGAAATAATAGAAGTGCACCATCGTGCATGACATCCATGTGAGGGGGAAGATTAAATTTCATGTAAGCTGAATTTAAAGAGCAAATAGCTCTATAGTGCAATCAGAAAAAAAAGGTAATTGAATAAACTAGAGATGCAGTAGCTGTATATTTTACTGATTTATCATGATTTTATACCTGATTTATGGATATTGTAACCATTTTTTTCTTTGCCTTGGTTCACTTTCACAAATGAACGAAGTTTTAAAAGATAGGTGTGGAGGCAAGCAAACATAAGATGATAATATTGACAAGAAAGGCAATGCAGCTTCAGGGAGATCCATTAATATTTTGTAATCTAGTCATCACTCAGTTCAAAGAAGTGTAACTTCTGAAGGCTTCTTTGAAGCAAAAAGGTGAGAGATTTTAACTAACATCAAGTATCATTGTACCTTTTTAATAGTACTTCTAGTTATCTCAATACGCAGTTTTAAACAGAACAGTGCCTTGAATCTTCTACCTATCAGAACAGGTTTGTTCTTCTAAAATAAGCCTATAAATATATTTTTTCATTTTCTTTATTTTAAAGACAATGCAGGAGAATAAATACATTTAACACCTCACTAGAAATTACTACAATGTCTCTTGTTTTTCTCATCTTTGGCTGTTGTACATAGGTTATTTGAGCAACGACTGTGAGTTTTTGCTTGAAGATTAAGAGACCTCAAATTGCTCCCAAATGCAATATGGCTATTACATACTGTATAGCTGCTATTTTTAACTTCTTGAGCCATTAGTTTTGTGTGATCATTGGATTAAAACTCTAAATGCAGTACAGATAATAAAGTTAGGATTTACAGGAGCCAACAGAACAAGAAAATAAATAATATTTTGGGGTGGTTCTGCCTCTATGTTTTTTTTTTTCTTTCACTCCTTAATTGCATCAGTGAGTGTTCCTTGAGGAAGTTTTAATTTTATCTGTTCATCTTTTGGATTTTTTTTCTTAGGGGAGTTTTTCATATTTCAACATTTGTTTTTGCTCCATATCAGGGGGGGGGAAAAAAAAAGGAAAAGAAAAGAAAAAGAAAAATTAGGATGTTTTAATGGAATAAAACATTTTTAAAAATATTATTTTTTGGAGAAGGAAAAATACTGAAGCATAAAAAAAATAGATTTTAAGGTGGTGCTGAACTTTGTCAGCCTGAATTGCCAGGTTTGTCAGCCTGAGGGCAGAGAGAAGGTTTTGCTCTTCCTGATGCTAGCATTTCCATGTTCAGATCCTTGTGTGCCAATCATGGGCAGGGCAAAGCTGCTGAGCTACTGCTCAGCATCAGAGGCACCAGTCTTTTCCCTGGGTCAGGCTTCCTTGCTCAACTCTTCCATGAGGCAGTGCCACATTTCAGAAGGGGCACTTGAAACACCTGAAATCAAAGTCCCAACATTCACACCTGGCTCAGCAGCATTGCAGTGGTAAATTGACCTCAAGTTAAATATTTTCATTCAGTTAGCTGGAATACTTCTTTACAGTTTATGCAGTGAAGTGTTTCATTAGAAGGTCCGGTAGAACTTTGATTTTCTGAAAACTACATTTTCGATTGAGAGACCTGTTGGCAGTCTCCAAACATCTGTAGCTTACATAAGGATCCAGATGTTCAGAGAAGATAGATGGTTTTGTTTAAAAAAATCCCCCAAATAAAACAATCTTTAAATTTTGCTTATGTAAGAGCAGAACGTGAGTGGAATTGTTATGGAAGTGATATTTCTAAGCTTTTACTTCGCCTTCCTGAGGTATCAGCTGCCTGGTGTGGTTCTTTTAAAGCTGGAAATAAAGCTTGATGCCTGTTTTCCACTGTTTTCGAAGAGTATGCCGTTTTAATGAAATTGGTGTGTTTCTATGTACTTTCCAAAGCTCCAGCTTTTGAAAAAGATCACAGAATATGTAGATACCTGTTCTCTAGAGGAAATCAGAGCAAAAATGTGTTCTGCTCAATTTTTTAGTTATTTCCTAATCCCAGACAGACTGGAAATTATACCAAATGATACATATTGACGAACACTATGAGAAATAACAACATTCAACAACTTTTTTTTCAGCTCTTACAATTTAGTACTTCCTGAGTCATCTGACTTATCAGATTAGATATTTAAAATTATGTCTTTATTTTCTTTTGTTTAAATACCCTTCCAGTAAAAAACATTCTGACATTATTTTATTGAGAAAACTTTTGCAGGATGATTAGTTGTGGGGTGTTGGATTCATCTCACTTCAGATGTGTCGAGTCAGTCACTTTATGGCCCATTTATAGTCATTGAAGAGAAAGAGGCACTTATGGGACATAATTGATCTGACCTATTTTACGTGCCTGCTTCAGGATGAGATGAATGGTACTCCAGGAACATTTGGCTAATCTGACTGGATTTCCAACAACCGCAGAAGCAGCATGGTGTGAGGAGAGACTGCGTTACAGACAGAGAAGGGTAGAGGAGTATAAACTCCCTTCCAAACTTTCTAATATATCTTTATGAACGTTTTAAACTTGACAACTGCGTCTTACCTTCAAACAGTTTCAAATCCTCTCTCGAGTATTTTTTAATGCTGAAGTTTATAATCTGTAGCAGTGCCCTTGTTGTGCCTAAAAAACCTATCACATAAAAGGCAACTGTGTTCTCTTGCAGTTTTTAAGTAGAGAACCATGGCAATAGGAACTCTCTAGGATGGTAGCATTGTCTTCCCTCTCTTGAAGTCCATTGTAGGTCTACAGCAATAGAATATATTATAGCTGGGGCTGAAATTGAATTTTTGAAAAATCTATTATTTTGAATTTTTAAAGTTACCTTCTTGATTTGTTTATAGATTAAGTTCTTGTTTGAAATAAACAGTTAAAATATGGGAATTTCTCTAGTAAATTCTAAGTAATCATTAACTCTAAAGTAAAAAGATGCAGTCAAATTTTGGTTTGTTTTTAATCTCAAAAAATTGTTGAACATGAGAAATAATCATGCAAATGTGCCAGCACAGACACACTGGGCTGAAAATACATTCTTTCCTTCTTGTTCTACAGTATAACAGACTCCATGAATTTTGATATTGTTTCCTTCATGACGCTTTGCTCATATTCAGCATATTATTTTATTTTCTCAGAGTACTGACTTGCCTTGGTACTATGAAAAGTGCAGAGATCTTTTTTAAGGATTTTTCTTTCACTTGTGTTTATCAGAAAACAAATCTTGTTTTTACATCTGAAACAGTGAACAAGAGTATAAGAAGTTGGAGTACTCAAGTTCTTCGAGTGTTGAAAGAGGAAGAGGTAACAGGAGAGGAATATTAAGAAGCAGATCACGGAGGGCTTTGAATGTCAAGTAGTCATAGAACAGGATTTGATTTCTGTTTCCTGCTATGTGACATTAGGAAAATCATGACATTTCTCTATTTTTTATGAGCAGAAAATGTGGATAATGCTTGCATACCAAGTAGAGAATTGTGGTGACAACTCTGGTCTTGGTGCAATGTAGATGAGATATTTATACCAATTTTAAAAGTCCTTGAATGATCATGGTGAGGTAAAATCATTAGATTTACAATTTCCTTGACCTTACACTGTATTTTTTAGGAGTACCCATAACATATTTTGCTGCAATCAAGATTTCTGCAGAGCTTGATTTCTGTATGCAAAACATTTTATTTATGGAAAGCAAGTTTCTGCAAGGTGTTTTTCTTTCTAATCTGTAGTCATATTGAATAGTTAATGTGGAAGAGTGATTCTTTTTAGAATTCATGATCCTAAGATTTTTCTTAAAATACATGGGTTGGAGATTATACTATATCACTAACTGTTAAATTTAGTGTCCCTATTCGTTACATAAGAGAAACATGTGAAATAATATTGTCAGCTGCAGGAGCAATCCTTCCATCAATTGAGGTACTGGTTTTATTTTCCAAATAAGAACTTGCCACATAGATATGCTTATAGTGGTATATTTTGTAAAAGCAAAATACAGTACTGCAGAGAAACTACATCATTCTGGAGGGAACACTTGCTTTTACATAGACCATTTGTATGTCAAATGAGGGATTTGTAACGACTCAGGTTTGCCAAAGGCCCATGAAAATCAACTGCTTTCTTGATAAATTGCATAAAAACAATAGTTTATGTATGTTTATGTATGATCATGCTTCAGAATACAGCTTTGCAAGAGGAAAATATTCAGTCCAGGGAAAATGCCCTTCTTACCTGTTTCTCATGTGCCATTTTGCAGTGGTCTTAGGTGCACTTTTTGAATTTATTTGGAAGGTATGCTCACAGTTACATGAAATTCTAATTTGTACCACAGACAAAGCCCATAAATTGAAGGTGCATGACGGAGTTTCATCAAGAAACTGCTGTTCCTTTTGTTGAAGGTGAAAAACAGCAAAGAATTAACTGTTTGAAGCTCAAGAATGGTCGCGAGATCACTGATGATTCCACACCATACTATCTCTTAGCATTAACATTTACCATGTCCAGCTGGCTCAAGTACTGTGTTTCATGCTGGTGGATGATGACTGGACCTAGATTTTACACACTTTTGCTGCCTCTCATTTGGATTTCAGTTCAGTGGAGTAACACACTGTGGTCTAAAGTTGTTGTTTCTTAATAATAAGGTAATATGCAACACAGCACATGTATCTATTCAGCAACATGGTCAGAGGTAAGTACATTTGAACTGTTTTCTGCTCTGAACACTAGTCTACTACAGATCAAGCTCAAACCCATATCCTTGTTTACCAGACACTCACTAGCCAGATTTCTGATCCTCTAGTAGTCCAAGATATGAAGTAGTCAAGTAGTTCCACCAGAGATACAGTAGTCAAGTAGTCCAATGGTTCCACCAGAGATACAGGATGATAGCTGCTGGTAAAAACTGCTTCTCAGTGACAAATCTTGTCTGCTCTGTGGAAAGGAGCTTTTGAGTAGTTTGAGACATATAAAAAACCTGAAGCAAGACCGAGAACTCTCTGAGACCTGTGTCACGTGTGCACATTATGTAGGATGAAATCTCATATTCTGTCCCTTAATACAGATACATAGTACACACGCTCATAATTTGCAAAAGACAAATAAGCAGCCCTCCTCCAAAGCAAATACTACTGGAAGTGAATGAGCAAGACCAGGAAAAATTCAAAAAGAGAGAAATGGAGAGAAAACTATTTCCAAAAGTTACATATTAGTCACATCACTTGACATACACTGGGAAACAGTTGGACATGACAGCAGTCCAAAAGCACATAAAGAGTTCTTCATAAAAATAGGATGCTAAGGCTTGAAGTTTGTAATAGTTTTATTGACATTTGAAAATAACTTTTTTTTTTTCTGAATATAATGGGGTTTGTTTCGTTTTGTTTTGTTTTTCAAAATAAGTGAGAGATCTGGGGAAAACCTGTATCTGAATGAGTCAATTTGTGGGATTGTTGGTGGTTTAGGTAAATTAAAATTAAAATATTTATTATTTTGTTCTTCTGTTGTGTTTCTTTCATCTGTTGTAAACTACTTGCGGTTAATATTCCTGGTACTTTTATTAAAATTATATTTACTATTGATTATGACCCTAAACCTATTTATAAGAACCACTGCAGGTTTGGACTGATGAGATTTTGGAGAGTTTCCTTAATGGCAGCCTTGGAGTTCTGGTAACAGAAGGAAGTTGTTAAATTTGTCAATAAAAAAGCCGTAGTGAGTGGTGGAAAACGAAAGCTGAAGTTGAATAAATTAATGCTAAAAGATGAGTATTTTTTAGTGACTGGGATGATAAGCCATTGAAGGGATTCAAATGGGGCATATGATGCAATACTTTTACTCAAACTTGTGGACTGATTGCAGTGACCACCTGATGATACTTGATGACATTCTCTTATGTTTTTAATGTAGAACCTGCTCACCCTGTTTTTTTCTGACCTTGAAATCTATCAATCACTCCTCTGTTTCTCTCATATGTTAGAGTGCATTACATTACTGTGAAATGTATTCTGTATAGATTTTTCCTTCTTCACTGTTCCTGTACTGTTCATGCAACGTGAATGGCAGTAGCTATTCATTCCAGAGTGAAATGACTTTATGGTGGGTTTATGATTAAAACAAAGCTATTTTTATTTATTCTAAACAGTGGTGTTTGTCCAATCTTACCATCATACAAAGACAAATATGCTTATTAGCTTCAGTTAAAATCTTATTTGATTGCAAACCATTGTTGCCTTTTAATGTATTTTGTAATGGATTGACCTGTAGGAAGTTGGTAGGGAAGACTCTTCTGTATTCATAATTTTTACACTGACTGCTTGTAAGTAAGCATATCTAAATGTTACTTACTATTTCTGTACAAATTGCAAAAGAAAAGGATGGAGGTCCTCATTCTATAATAATGATTGCTAAACAGGAAATATTTTTTTTCCCCTTTGTACTATTTTTGAATTGACGTTTGAGGACTTGCTCCTAAAACATGTCAATAGGAACAAGATCAAATCCTGAAGTAGTAAACCAGAGAGGTAGTTTCTTAAACAGTCATCAGACTTGTTCCTGATTCTTGTTTTTCATCTGGGCAAGTCTTGGAGAAGAGTGGATTCTTCCCAGGACATCTTTTCCCTTGAGGGCAGTGGTTTTTATCTCCACCAGAACCTTATACACTTTAGTAAAGTCTTTAATTGTTATTCTGCCTTAGTAACGTAGCAGCATTTCAAGAGGAGCTTCAACAAACCAAACCCAGTATGAGTTATGTATTATAAACATAGTTCTAAGAAGATGAGGGAATCTAGCTTGATGTTGAAAAACAGGAAGGATGATCACTACCTTGTAGGACTTTCTTACATGTCACTCGTAGTTCTCAATCTAAGTTGCTACATTTTTGAATAGACAGTGAAATCCTCAACGTGTAGTAATTTTCCTTATGTGTGTTTGTGTATATATTTATATAAGTCTGTATATGTTATGCTGAAATCCAGTCCAGGGTTCTCATGCATTCATATACAAGTGCAGTAGCACTCACAGCTACTCCCTGTTTTCTTACAGCATTACTGGATTCTTCTGCCCTTGTCTGTTCAGTTCCCTCTGTAGTGTTTCTGGTCAGATAATTCAAATATGGCTGGCTGATTTTATGGTAACTGGGAATGAAACTACACATAGAAAAATCTGGCTAATCTGAATTTAAAATATAGTAATAGTAGCTGTTGACCCCAACACATTAAATGAATTCTTATTCCTTTGATGGAAAAGGGATCATTATTCTTTTTTGCCTGGTATTTTTCTGCAGTGCAGCTTGTTCTGCAGCTCTTTTGTAGTGTGTTTCTCACTGAAGAAATAGAAGTCCTGTGACTTCAGATCAGTACAGGATCAGGCCTGAGTGGACACTGTATCACTGGCTTATATAGACTCTTTGTCCTCTTACTTATTGCCAAAATCTACATCAAAGAAAAGGAAGCCAGCAGGTGTTCCACATACAGCACAGAGAGAAATGTGTTTGAGCATCTGTCTCTTAGCATTCTGCAACTGCTGCAGAGATTTTAGGGAACAAGGAGAGGCTGACATATGGTCATCTTTCAAAAATGAGCAGAAAGTTTATTCAAACACTACTTTTTCCATTACTCCTCTACTATTTTTTATGATTAGACAGTAGAATTTTCTTCTTTTTAGAAATTACTCCTAATGGCTCACCCCCTGCTGTCATGTTTAAGCTTCATAAAAATGACAGAAGAAATAACTGCTAGACAATACAGTAACAGTAAAAAAAATAGCTATGACCATAGAAACATGAAAGGATCCCACCTGCCCTTAGTTTGTTTGAATTAGAATCTTATATGTAACAAGAAAAGTATACCTAGAAAAAAAGAAGTATGTTTTTAAGACCTTTTCCTTGAAAATATCTGTGCTGTCAAGACAAATGGGATATGAGTCATTCAGAGGCGTGGTCTAATTTACATGCAGCTCATGTCATGTTTTGCAAGAATAGATGAAATGCTTTTCAGTAGCACTAAACTTTTCTTGTTGACAGCAGGAGCAATTGTGGTTTGCATAATAGAACTGGTAATATAAAATAATTTCACCGTATTTTGCTTCCATTTTACAATGCAGAAATTTATGTAACTGAAAATGTCAATAAGGAGATAAATTACTGGCTTTCACAGTGAAAAAATAATAGTATGATTTTTCTAATGGCAAAAGATACAGCAGGTATCTGAAAAAGTAAGACAAGAACAGCTGTTTTGGAAGCAACAGGGGTTTCTTTTATTCCATGTTCTTGCACATATTTTTTCTAGCTATTGAAAAGTTACAAAGCTACTGAAATATTTCTGTCCTTTCAAAATTATTAAGAGATAGCTGTGATAGATAGGGAGTGCTGCAAAATAGTGTGCTGTTCTAGCACTTAGTCCTAAAGAAAAGCATGTCCTTACAGACTGAGAGTCTTCATCTATGGCCAGCTTCAGCGTGTTTGAGATAACGGTGCGTAAGTGTCACAGCTGTCTTGCTAAATGAAGAGAAATGTTGAAAGCGAGCCAGAAAATGTTTATACAGTTAAAGTAGCAAAGGAAGAATACATTCAATGATCAGTAAAGAAGGCTGATAGCTGATATCTCTAAGTGCATTGCTGAAGCTACGAAGAATGCCATTGCGTGTCTGGTGACACACAGCATAGCCATTGGTGATGACCCACTTTGTAACTCTCATCCAAATACTGACCTACCTCTCTGCCTCTCTTACTCTTGGTCAGATAACTTTTCTTTTTGTTTTCGGGGAAGAATTTTTTTATTTTAGCTAGTAAGACTGATTCTTTCTTTTCTTTATAAATATTTATTTTATGAAAATTTACCAGCAACATAAGAAATGTCTACATTTAGAAATGTTTGCATGCCTTCTAGAAGGTCTTGTGTTTTAGAAAGCTGATGGACACACCTCACGGTGTCACATGTCTCAGACTACTTTGTGCAATGCAGACTTAAAAAACCAGATTCACTGGTAACTGTGTGTTGATTCTGGACCTGAGAACTACTGAAGTAGTGAGGGAATTGTCTTGCTAGCAGTGAGGTGATTCAAGAGTTGGAGATTTCCCTTCAGAATCATGGGGTGGTTGTAATGAAATTTCACCTGACATAGTGTATTGTCACAACTCAGGAAATGAAAGCAATAAACATGATGTAGGGCAGATTAGTGTAGCAAAAAGAGAAAATTAAAATGTTTTTTAAATCTGACTCATGGAGAACCTAAATTATGGAACATGTGTATGGTTCTGTCTACATAATCATGGACATTTAAAAACTTTCCCTATCTTGTAGTTCTAGTCAACAATAGTGAATTAAATCCAAATTCTTACAAGATGTGCCTACCCAGATCCAGAATAGAACTGCCCTGACAACACATCTACCCATGCTGGAAAGTGCGTGTTCTTGACAGGGGTGCCACTCATTTCTAGAGGAGAGGTTTCTGGTTCTAGCAGTCAAGAATTTGAGTAACTTGAGGTCATTAAAGGTTATATCACTTTACGCAGAACACAAGATTACTGGTGATGAAAACTAAGATTTAAAGTTGGGACATCATTAGACTAGAATCCTCTACATAAATCTGAGATGTGAAACTGCTGTAACTGAATTATAAATAAAAGGGAATGTGGCTAGAACAACATAAATTATTGTGGACTGAATTGCGAAAAATTTATGTTAAACTGAAATGAAATTGTTTGATTATTGAAGATACTTTGTTAGATTCATTTTTAGGATCCAATGAAAACATTCCATAAGTAAGCACAAATGAAAAGTAGAAATGAAGAGTTGGACTACCAAGAGGCTTTAGGCATAATTTCCAAATTGCAGAGATGGTGCCATGCGCCTCTTGCCAATGTACTCGCTGATCCATTTTATTCTGAGCTCTAAAGATACTCAAAGGTTCATTGGTCCTGTTGAAGCTGTCCCTTTCTGTATAAAACATAATTGAGTATTAAGCAAGTCCTAGAAACTGTTGATGGTTTGGGTTGTCCACAGAAACTGGGGTGCAGGTCTTTTGTCTCCATGAGTCTGCATTTGTGCTCAAATTCCTTATATTGTCTTTGATAGACCTAACAGAGAAGGTGCAGCATAGCAGAAAGCACCAACCACATCATGCTTTCTCCGTCAGGACGGTTAGTACCAAAATTCAGCTCAGAATACTGAAGTAGAGTTGGACTTCGGAAGCTGAGATATCCTGAAAGTTCTATTTTTGGTGAATTAATCTTCAGTGAAATAACTCACTAGCTCTTGTATTTAAGGACAAGCTGATTTTGTTGTTTTATTTTTCCCTTTTAAATTGCATAAGAAATGTTTGCTTTTCATGCAGACAATATTCTGCCATGCAGCACTGGGATGAGATTCTAGGAGTAAGGCCTAGGAGTACTGCTCTGATAAGACAGTAACAGCTCATTTTGTCCAGGAAGAACTACAGGAAACTATCATTACTAGAGGCAGGTATTTCCATTTGTCACAGTTTTAGTAACTATTTTCAGTTGTTGACAGTTAACAATTCCCTGGAAAATAGAAACACCTATAGCCAGTAATTACAGCCTTTCCTCACCCTTCAGCCCTGGGGGATTCTAGCCCCTGCCAACAATTACGAAATCTGGCACTCCTGGACCATGCTGCATATCAGGTTAAAGTTAAGTAGCTGTCAGGAAGGGGAGATATCATGCCCAAGACAGACAACCAAAGTAGTGTTACATTTCCAAAAAGTTTGAGAACTGCTGCTTTACGCAGTCCTAGAGGCATAGATTGGAATGAGCTGTCAAATACAATTTTTCACAGTCAATTGTTGAGTGGATATAATGAGGTGGAACCTACCTGCAGAACAGGATGAAGAGAGATATTGAGCTCTACCGGCTGAACTCGAGGACAGCAAGAAAAAAATTGAATGAGATTTTTTATACACTTAGCTGAAAACTCTGTATCTAGTTATTATACAGGCTGAAATAGTAAATGTCTGAGGGTTGTTTTTGGTTTGTGTTTGTTGTCTGTGTGGGTTTTGGTTTTGTTTTTTTGTTTTTTTTGTTGTTTT
Source organism: Eurypyga helias (assembly GCF_000690775.1). Lineage (NCBI taxonomy): Eukaryota > Metazoa > Chordata > Aves > Eurypygiformes > Eurypygidae > Eurypyga > Eurypyga helias. The sequence goes on along the minus strand of NW_010225288.1, from coordinate 2,851 downwards.
TTTTTTTTTCCCCTAAGCTTTATATGCTAAAGTCAGAAACCCAATAATGGATTATTTAAGGTGGCCTATACAGAACAAACTGTATCTTCTGCGAATACACACAATTTGTTGATGAGCTGGTAGCATGGACATACTGGTTTGAGTGTGATGTTCAAATCTGAAGTTTAAGTAGGTTTGATTTATGTAAAAGAGCAAGAATTTAATTGTATGAAAGAATCATATGCATTTTTTTTCCAGCAAGTATGCCTCTTCTGGCTTCCGAGCAAGACCTTAGCACTGTTATGGATCTACACTCACGCTTAGTTGCAATGCTAACAGTGGTTTGCCATCCCTGGAAATCAGATGTCAGTTTTCCAATCATAAAACAGTGCAGAAAGAGATACAAATGAAGGAGGCATATAGATGTACAGTGCCTAGCTGGAGGAGTTATATCAGGTTGACTGATCCATGAACATACACTGAAATAATTTGATATGTGGCAGTCTGAATCAGTGATTTGTAAGAGATGACAGATGTAGCCAGAAACACCTTGCTAGCTGAGGACTGAACACAGTGTTTCTGACCATCTGAAAATGTTGTTGCAAATATCAGCTACAGGCTATGTTTTCCTTCTGCTGCATATCCTTGTTCAGAAAGTATGTGCTTGTCAATTATTCTGATGTGGGTAAAATTGCAAGTATCCATGTGCACTATGGTTTCCTCTGCTGCCTTCTTCCAACAGGAATCATGCTCTTAATTTAAATATTTCCTGTATTGTTGGAGTGAGGGACAGTGATAAGATGTAGAAAGCCAGAATTAGTAGTTCACACTATCCATTCTCTTTGTTTTGCTCAAAGAAGGACTTTATTAGATGGATTTTGACATAGATCTATGTTGTGTGGTTGGGTGCTTTTTTTTGTTTTTAAAGAACAGAAAAATATGCAAAACACAGTCTGTTGAGGTGTGAGACCTAATACAAAAGCAATGTGAGACAGACTGTTTAGCATAGATTTTAGATTCTTACTTGACTGGCTAAAATCCCAAAAAAGTCTCCTGTGATTTAGTTTTAACTAGTTGGCAGATGTTGAATGATCTCAGCAAGTGTCTTTGTTGCTGTTCATAGTAAATATGTAGCAGACTGACTGTTTATAATGTCTGCAACAGGGGATTTGTCAATCTTCCTTTATTACCTGTAAAATGGATTAGGAGAATACTAAGATTGCACTGGTTGTCTTAGGAACCTAAGAGAGATAGATGCACATCTTTTGGGGGTTTCTAATAAAAAATATGTCTTCAGTGATTATATTAAGAATATCAAGACTTCTGGCTCTGCTTCAGCTTTCTCTATTTCTCCTCTTCCAACTAGATCATAGTACTCTCGTAGTTTCCAGCCTTTCAAAAAATTACTGGTAAATTACATTCGTCTTTGGACAGAAAGTGCCAAGCATCTTACTAGAGCCAATTTATGATTTAAAGTCTGTTCTCAGTGATGCAGTAGTAATGAAGATGTAGATCTGGCTGGGCAGATAGGAAAGGTTTATTTATCCACAGATGTGTGTTTTTCCATCTCTTATCTTTACAGCCTGGAATGCTTAGAGATTTTGAGAAAAAAGATAAGATTTGTAGCTTTTATATGCCCTAAAGTTGCACAGGTAATTTAAATGATTTGTGCAAAAACCTTTATGTGTGAACACTGGATAGAAGGCAGCTCATGAAAACAATTTTTTTGCTAGTTCTCTTGATGAACACTTCTCTGAAGTATTTCTGTATCACAGAATCAGATATCACTTATTTAACTTACAGATGGTTTGAAATGGATGAAATGAGCCCCATCCCCCCAGTAAAACTGGACTGTTTAAAGTTTCATTTGGTTTTACCCAGCTGCCAAAGAAATCTCTGAAATACATGTATATTTTATTTACATTAGTTGTCATTCACTTCAGTTAACAAAGCTCTACAACATCCCTTTAGCTTACAGAGGTTCAAACCCAGTAGATACTACATGGTAAATTCCAAGGTCTTTATAAGAAGTCCGTGTATGAGGACTTGTGTATGAGTTTAATTTATACTAAAGGAAAAAAGAAGATTTTATATGCAATATTTAATGTGGCTATTAGCTGTGATTTAGAGTATTCTCCATATTTAGAAATATTAGGTTAACTGGCAACTTGCTAAGTTGCATGTGATAGTTGCATACTATTGGCAGCTGGACTAGATGATGCCTTCCAACTGAAATATTATGTTCTCTTCTGTTCTATTCTCTTCTATTTGACTGCTGAATATCTATTTCCAGAATGCTATAATCAACTTTAAGTAATGCAAGTTTTGGAAGGACTGGTCAGAAAATGACAAGAGAGGGCAAACTCAGAATAGCATCAGTACAATGAGGAGTGTGAAGGTAGAGGGAGAATAGTAGTTGAAAAGAGCTAGTAAAAAAATATATATATATAGGAAAACAAATTAAAAAATTTGCAAGTATTTAAGAAGAAAAGAGAAATGTTGCTGTGTATTATCACATCTCATTAAAATACATCTATATAGGTACATAGGGGATAAAAAGAAAATCAGGGAAAATGTGGGCCCTCTGCAGAAGGAAATGAGAGAACTGTTTTCCAAGGATATGGAGAAGGCTGAGGTACTCAATGCTTTTTTTTGTCTCAGTCTTCGAGAGAAAAAAAAAAAGCCATACCCCTAGAGTCACGGAAGACAAGGGCAGGGACTGGGAGAATGGAGAGCTGCCCATGGTCAGTGAGGATGAGGTTTGGGAACACCTGAGGAACCTGAAGGTGCACAAGTCCGGGGGACCTGATGAAATACATCCGTTGATCCTCAAAGAGCTGGCAGATGGGGTTATGAAACCTCTATCAATCAA
>NW_010225287.1:0-10581 GCF_000690775.1 Eurypyga helias | reverse complement strand
CCCCCCCGGTCCCTCCCAGTGCCTGCGGGGGGACTCGCCTCTTCCCCCCAGAGCCTGCGTCCTGCTCTCCCCCGAGCACAGCGTGGCCCAGTGGGGCACGGTGGGGGCTGTGGTGGTGCCATCTCCTCAGGGAGCGCTTCTCAGGTGCCCTGTGGGAGAGCATCTGGTCAAATGAAGGGGTTTGGTGACCCCACGGCTTGTGGCAAGGTGTCGCTCAAGCTTCGGGAGCCCATGGGCATCAACCAGCCCTCAGCTCTCACCTCCTTTTAATTCTAGCTCTTCTCCCCATTACTCATTGCTGTGCCCACAGGTGTACTCAGAGCTGCTCTGGGATGGACGTCTCCTGGAAGAGTGAAGGAAAGCAGGCAGCCACAGGTAGCCTAGCTCCATCACCTCTGTCCTCTCCCATGCAGCAGCGACCGAGAGCCACAAGCGGCAGCTGCCCCAGAGAGAAAGCCAGGTCCTCTTGTTGGGTGCTGTGTGCCCCAGGTGCCTCCAGATCTTGGGGTTACCCATGGGAAGGACCACCCAAAAGACACAGACAGGACCCTGACTGCCTATGGCACCAGTGAATGCCCCTGGAGAGACTGAGCTGAGCTCTGGAGACCCTTGGAAACCCGCAACTTACCTGGCAGTGCTCTTTTGTGTCTGACTCCCTGTCCTGCTCCCCGGTGTTCTGCCTGCAGACAGAAGAGATGTGTTTTGTTCTGGGAGGGAGGGGGAGGCCAACAGCCTTGAAGGATGGTGCCTGTAGCTCTGGAGAAAAAAAAAAACCAAACCAAACCACCACCAAAAAAACAAAACCCAAGGCCAAAGCAGGGAGACAATCAAATCTCTGGAGGAGATTCTGGGTCTGTGCAGCCTCCACACAGACTGTTTTGTTCTCCCCACTTGTGCAATCAGCTCTTTTCAGGCTAAGGAGGCATTGTTAGTCATCACTCAGCCCTGGATTTCTTCTCTCCTGCAGCTGTGTGCCAGGTGGGCTGGAGAGGGGATGCCACGGTGCCTGGAGACTGTGCACCGCTTGAGGAGTACCAACCAAGATGGTCTGCAGGGAGATGACAACAGAAGGCACCCTGTTAGCATCCCTGTTTAAGCAGTACCCATGCACTCAGCCATACAGCTGATATATAGTGTAGTACATTTCAGTTGCAAGGGACCTACAATGATTATCTAGTTCACCTGTCTGACCACTTCAGGGCTAACCAAAAATTAAAGCATGTTATTAAGGGCACTGCCCAAACACCTCTGAAACATGGACAGGTCTGGGGTATCTACAGCCTCGCTCTGAAGCCTGTTTTGGTGTTTGACCATCTTCTCAGTAAAGAAATGCCTCCCAATGCCCAGTCTAAACTCCCCTGACACAGCTTTGAACCATTCCCACGCACTCTATCACTGGATCCCAGGGAGAAGAGACCAGCACCTCCCTCTCCACATTCCCTCCCCAGGAAGCTGCAGGGAGCAATGAGGTCGCCCCTCAGCCTCCATTTCTCCAAACTTCCTCCAAACAAGCCAAGCCCAGATCCCTCAGCTGCTCTGCACAGGACATGCCTTCCAGCCCTGGCACCAGCTTTGTTTCCCTCCTCTGGATGCGTTCAAGGACCCTCACATCCTTCTTAATTTGTGGGGCACAGAGCTGCACCAGCATTGTAGGTGAGGCTGCCCCAATGCTGAATCCAGCAGGATAACCACCTCATTCAGCTGATACAGCTGGTCCCTTACAATTTCAGTGTCCACAAATGGAAAGTCGCTGTTCCCATACTTGTGGTCCTCTGATTCAGGGGACCGGGCAGCGCAAGGTCTGACAGTATTATTAAAAACTGAGGCCAAAAAAGCATTGAATGCCTCTGCTTTTTCTTCATCCCTATCAGTCAGATGACCATCTAATTGCTTAATTAACAAAATGAACCCTGCACTTCAGTATCGCTGAAGAGATATTGCCATACTCAGTTTCAGATGGCTGACAGCAGTAGGCATTTTAGTAAAGACTGTTAACAATTACTTCCATCTTGTTAATTAATCTGTCAATTTATTTTGAACTTGGTCAAGAGATGACTTCTACTATTTGCAATGACATGAGGGTAGGCCCTCATGTTCACCATGTTTCTGGTGGTTCTCAGTCATGTTCTCACCCCTCTCAGAGAGGGTGGTGAGGCACTGGAACAGGTTGCCCAGAGATGTTGTGGATGCCCCATCCCTGGATGTCTTCAAGGCCGGGCTGGATGTGGCTTTGAGCAACCTGGTCTAGTGCAAGGTGTCCCTGCCCATGGCAGGGGGGTTGGAACTGGATGATCTTTAAGGTCCCTTCCAACCCTAACCATTCTATGATTCTATGATTCTATGATAATCCAAGAAGAAGCATACCCGTTGCAGGAACTCATCTGCATTAAGCTAATTGAAGACCAGACAAATGAGGAATAATGTGTCACACACTCATGTATGCCATTTTATTGTAGAAAAGTTGGGTGACTAGCACAACTGAGCTGGAATTGGACAGTGCTTTAGTAATGTGTCTGTCTTGGTTTCTTTTGTGGGCTGTCTTGTTCCCACTCCTCAGGAAAAGAAGGCTGCAAATGACTCTTTGGCAGTGTCATGAGAAGCTGTGCAGTACATGGGACCTTTGCTTTCCTGCCAAGGAAGTGCTGGATGCACTGTGAGTTCTCATTTATGGTTTTGTTTTAAGGGCAGTCTTCTTGATCTGTTCTGGTACATATTTTTCAGTCCCTGCATTGCTGTTTGTGTAATGATTTGTATGGCACTGGTATTAAATATCTGGCAAAGATAATCAGTCATTAACTGAATGAATGAATGAATGAATGAACGAACAAACAAACAAACAAACAAACAAACTGTATGATCAGTGTAGCTGGCAGTGAATATTAAGTCTCCTGTATGAAAGTCTTTGTATTTTCTGCAGAAAACTTTAGCAGCAAAGTCAGGCATAAAACTGTACATGTTGAAACAATTCTACAGCATCTCAGTGGGATACAATAGTGTGCTGGTCCAGTTATTTTCTTCAGTAGCAATAGTAAACTCTGCACTATAGAGGTCTTGATATGCAACCCTGCCTGGGCATTTGCATCACTTCTGCATCACAGCTACAGCATGTTGACGTAACAGCTGCCTGACAGATGCATCACTTGGCAGCGAGTGTCATGACGTATCAGCCTGTGGTATCTTACAGGGTTTCACAGTGTGTTGGGTTTGGGGGGTGTATGTTTGGTGGGAGGAGAGGGGGCACAGGGGTAGCTCCTGTGAGGAGCTGCTAGAAGCTTCCCTGGTTCCAAGTCAGACCCACCTCTGGCCAAGGCAAGTCCAACTAGCTATAATTTTCTATCATATATCTGTGGAACTTTTTGCATTGTCATTGTGTTGCCATTCTTAGAACAACAGCTTGAGTTAAAGCCCAAGATAGCTTTGAATCATTTGATACCGAGGTGCTAATGAGTTCTGCAGACATTTCAAATACAGTTTTTCACTCTTCAGCCAGGTGTGGCTTAAACCACTGTATTTTTTCCATAAGCGATAGGATGGCCAATATATAGCTTTCTCCTCTTACTGCAAAGAAAGTTTCCAAAAGGCTAAAGTCATGCTTTCTGCAACACCGAAGAGACTTTGCTGATTTCACTTTTCCTGATGTTAGATTACCATCCAATTCCACCCTGATATCTGATGGCCTGACAATAAATATTTTTTCCTCAAAATATCAGTTCATGAGCTTTGCTAGTTCATACGTTCTGATTTGTGTGTGTTTCCTACTCTTAAAAACTGTTTATGAATGAAAGTAAAAAACCTATTTATACGAGGTTCATACTCAAGAATTATTTTTCTAAATTGTAGCTGTGACAATGCAAACAAATCACATTCGCATTCCAAGGAAAGAAAATTAAGGACTTAACAATGTAGTAGAAACCTTGAAGTAATTACAAATGAATGTATCAGGAATTCATTCCTCTTGATTGATGTGCTAAGTGGAAGCATGTAGAGGACATTAAAAGGATCTTGTGCAAATCTTTATAATATTTGCTTCTTCTTAGATAATGTGTACATGTTCTGCTATTGATTTGTTTGCAGCCATCTAGTTAAACTGTAAGATTTCTGGCTAGTAAAATCCTTGTGCACATATAATGGGAGCACTATGCTTTGTTCTAGCTCCAGGAGAAGGGGGACAGCTTTTGCCTCAGTATTTCTAGCTCATTCTGCAAAACACAATTTTGTCAGCACCCAATCACCAGAAAGAGGAAGCTCTGCTGTTTAAATCAGTAAGTTTTCTCAATAAAATCTGCATACATTCATTATTTTTCTAAACATTACTTCAGTGTGCCCATTGTAGCCCATTCATTTTCTTTAGAAAACATTCTGGTTACAGGTTGGCTTCTTTAAGATGTCACTCAAACTCATGCTGTGAATTTATTTGTCATAGTGTGGCATTCATCGTGGCTTTCACCCCAAGGGTGATGAAATTTGGGATCCAAATTTTCTCTTGGGGAACTTTATAGGTTTTTCTTCAGACCAAGGACCTGCTGTCTCAGTATAAATTCCACAAAACACCTCCATCAGCTAAAAATATGTCATGGAAGCAAATGACAACAAATCCTTTGATATGCAGTAAAGAGGATGGCTGTCCCTTGAGTATTTCCCCACCCATGTTTCCTTTGGTATTGTTATTTGAAGAGTTAAATGTAGCAGTTAATTTCATTCCTTCCCTACCAGCCAAGCTGTCCACCAGAATAACAAATGATTTGTTAAAGGGTTTGCATGTACAACTCAGTATATTCAGAGTACTGAAAAACTTCTTAAGTACCTCCATGTATCATGAAATATTGTTGGGTTTTTTAATCAACTACCTGTCTTGAATACAAGGAGTTCCTACCCATGGAAAAATTAATTCACATCATGGTTATTTGTTGTTACAGCCATTGTTCATACTTTTTTCTGTAGCAACAAGGTTCATGTCTTGGAATTCAAGGTGAGATGTGCTTCTGTAGTTCTGGTTCCTCTTGTCAGTGATAATTCCACCGATAACAGAATAGCATGCCCTTTTTTTTGGGTCGGGAAGCATATGTATGCCTCACTAGAAATGTTTGGTTTACAAAAGCACAATAAACTAAACCACAAAATCTAAATAGGAAAGTTTAAGTGGGTTTTTGTAGGAGCAGATCCATATATACATATATTACAGATCTGTAATAAAACCAATAAAATCTAGTGTTAAAGCTTTATAGAAGTAATTTAATGACCAGCTGCAGCAATAAACACCTGTTTCCATTGTCTTTAACTCCTCCATCCAGTGATTAATTACTACATGAAAGACAAACACATTACGTTACACCTTAAGTATAACATCCTGTTTTAAAGATTCCACTAATGCTGTTAAATGGTTTTGAACCTGTCTAGACTTTCAAAAGATATTTAAAGGATCCTACATTTATCAATACTTCTTGCATATATTCAGGACCAAGGCAATAACTGGCCAGTATTTCCTTTCTCATGTTCAGCTTTGGCCTTGCGTGCATTTATATTCCACTTAAATAAACATTAATGTGGTACTGTGGTGTCTTGACTCATTTTCCTTGGAAACACCATGGGCAGTACAGGATGAAGATTGTCTTTTATTTAAGTTGTGGGAAAAATGAGAACTTTGTTAAAAAGTCTGTAAGTGGTTCCTATGCAGGATGGACCACATGTTCATGTATTATTATTAAATCCATACTCACTGCAGATATCAGAACAGCCATTAAGACAGTGATGTAAAAAATACTTTAGATATAAACTAGATTTTATTTGATGACTGACGAATGAGATAATTATATAAAAAATCGCCAATTTATCCCCAGCTCTTCTTACACAATCAGGCTTCCTTTCTCGAAGAAGCCTGAAAAAAGGACTCTGTGACACTAGCATTAAGAAATCTGTGCCACAGTGCAGGATGTATCCATATCAGAAGTATGAACTTAGTTTGTTTTTTTTTTAAGTCCATTTTATTTCACTTTGTGTTGTAACCTCCATTGGAGAGCATTACCTCACATTACGTTACAGAATCTCAGAAAGGTTGAGGTTGGAAGGGACCTCTTGAGGTCACCTAGTCCAACCCTCGTGTTCAAGCGCAGTCACCTAGAGCCAGTTTTCCAGGACAACGTCCAGTCAGCTTTTGAACAGCTCCATCCATGGTGGAAGATTCTGCAACCTCTCTGGATAACCTGTTCCAGTGCTCAGTTACTCTCACAGTAAAATAGTGTTCCCTGATGTTCATTTGGCACCTCCTGTGTGTGCTGTCACCGGGCAATACTGTAAAGAGCCTGGCTCCCTCTTCTTTACACCTTCCCTTCAGGTATTTACAAACATTGACAAAATTCCTCTGAGACTTCTCTTCTCCAGGCTAAACAGTTGCAGCACTCACTCATGAGAGATGCTCCAGTCCCTTAATCATCTTAGTGGACCTCTACTGGAATGTCTCCAGTAGCTCCATATCAATCTTATCCTGGGAACTGGGTTTTGTTTTGGGTTTTTAGAATTTTTTTTTTAGATTAAAACATTTGGTCTGGGACAATGCCTTTTATGAAAAATCAGCATAATCGAGCACTTCTTCCTCTAATGGTTTCTCTGATGAACCCATCCAGAATAAAAATTGATCCCCGAATGGGAACAGGGGCAGAGGCAAGTTGACGACTGTTTCTTACTTTTAGTCATCTGTGGCTCTGAACACTGCTGGCGAGGTGTGTGAACGGTGAGTGCACATTCCTTTGCCAAGCTGGTAGTCTTTGTTTGCTTGCCATGTTTTTCCATAGCCATCAGAGCCCAGAGTGAGTGGAACTCGACAGAAATGTTTATGAACTCAGAAAAATGAGGCACTAATATCAAGATCCAGAGCAGGTGGATAACAGCATCCTACTGGAAAGGAAATTGTCATCTGTAAGAGCTCTAGAGAAATCTAGAGCTTACGGTTAGTGTTTAGTAACAATCCAGTCCCAGGAAGCTGGATATAGTCACATTGGCTACTGAGAGAAATAGGTCAGGCTGAGATAAATCTCTCTACTAATTTCATGAGCTGAAAGGAAAGACTTGATGGACCTTATTTAAATTGCAACTAGGTGAAATCAACCATGATAAGGCTTGTATAGTGTATTGTAAAGGTACTGTAAAATGAAAATCAGATTCTTTACGCCTTGATGTACAAGACTTTTAAAGCCAAAGATCTACCACTAGGCTGAATAATTTTTACCACTGGGCTTCAAGACATTGTGTAATTTTACAGTTGTTAGCACCCACTAACACAGGTGTTGTGATTTGTGTGCTTTATCCAGAAGAGTCAATTAAGCAATATAAACATTAACTGACATCATAGAATCTCAAATAATATTGAGATTTTTAATTTAAAATTGAGATATTTAATTTAAATGCTCCTTTAGGTATTCAAATAGTAAAACCTCAGTCAAACATTTAAATGATATTGAAGACAATGGGCCAAACTATTTCTTGTCATTCTTTGTACCTGGTGGCAAATCTGGCCCTGTTTGAACCAAGCAGTACCACAGTGAACTGCTGTGCTCTGTACTTCTCAAGGGAAGGGTTAGATGTTTAGCTACTTCTTATATGTACAAATTCCTTGTCATCAGCAGCTGTTTATTGGTTACCATCACAAGCACAATGTTATTTGGGATTTCTTAAATAGAGGGGGTAAAGTGTATGGTTCAGTTAAAGCAGTGCAAAAATATAGTTTAAATATGTGTATGAGGGTATAGGAAAGCAGTCAGAAATACAATACAACTCATGGAAACTGAGAAAGAGAAAATGATTTGAAGTCGTAAGCAAAAACAATTTGAAGTCACAATATTAGGAAGAAATATCTATTTATTCCCTTTTTTTTTTAAGTTTGTTTAGATTTTTTTAGATATAATTTTTGCACTTGATTTGAGAGATGAAATAGAAAAATATGGTAGCTTTTGATGGTGATAGAGACAGACTTTATTTCAAACTTTTGCTTTCCATTACTATGTGATAGACTATAGATATATTTATTTGTGCTTCTCTATTTTCCCGACTGATCAAAGCAATAAAGCCAAACTAAAACTGTGTATGTGACATCTCAACATGTTATGAACTTAATCATGCAAATCCATGTAGCCAGAGATCAGAAAGACATGCATGGGACAGCATGCACAGCAAGTGGCACTCTGTTGTTTCATTATCAGACTGCCTTAATTAGCACTTGGTGTTCTAGGTATGAAATAGTATGTCTGTGCAGGTCATACACCATTCAGAAAACAGTTCACTGAGTTTTGATGAACATTGATGTTAATACTTACACAAATGACCCTGCATACACTGCTTTCCCTCAGTTACAGATTAGCTTTTCCACGAAGCTGTAGATAGGATGTTACACAAAATTTAGTTCTTTAGATATTTCAGATAAAGTGCTGAAATTCTGAAATTGTAAGACACGGACTCTAACATGGAGCCAGTCCCCTTTGCTAAATACTGTCATAGGGGTACTTCAACTTTACCCTTCTGTGCTGGATTTAACCCAGCTAGTCTGCAATAGCTTGGAGGAAAACACTGCCTTCTCAGTGGGACTGGATCTTGCCAGAGTACTGGCTCACCTTGCTTTATAAATACAAGCATTTCACAGAGAGATGAAGGGAGAAAAAGGAAAAATATAAACCAAACCAACCAAATAACAAAACAAACAAACAAACAAAAAAACCACACTCAAAACCAAAACTCAAGGCTGGGTTCCCACCTGACTGCTGTAACATACTTTTGCAAAAGATCAATAACTGAAGAAAATAATGTTATCCTTCTCATCTTTGATTTCACTAACAGTAAGCGCTAACATGGGAAAAGCCCATGCAGCCTTGCATGCCGTGTTTACATTGTTATGGACTAGGACCTGTAAAGGCCTGATCTCTCTTTAGTATTCAAAATGGAGTTGATCTCGGAACTCTGACATCTGCCTGGGTACACTTACAGGAGCTGTTTTCAGGTGCTTTATTGAATAGATGCATTCTTACTGCATATATCCTGGAAATACTGGCAGACTCTTTCAGGTGTTTTTCTGCCTCAAGCAGCTGCAGATGGGCCCGGCTATCACTTAGTTTCAACACATCCTCCTACGAAGCGTTAATCTCTTGGAACCAAACTTTTGTTTTTATTTATACGTTTGGTTCTTCTGTGACTTCTGCCAACTGTTCTTGTTTCTGTCTTTTGTGGATTCTTCTACGGCACCACTGAAAGCTTCTCAGATGTGACTCAACTAACTGACCTTCTACAGATAGTATTTTCAATAAAAACAATGTCTGGTGCAGCTGCTGGTTATTTTTCTGCTGTGGGATATGGGAGTCAGGGTATTGGTGGACAAAAACATGCCCCCAAGTAAAAAGTTGGTGAGATTACATTAGTATATGTGAAATACCTTTTAATGTTAGCATTTTTAAAGCTAAGGCTTTGATTTATTTTAGAGCTGAAATTCAGGTAATTTAAAAGCCATGTTTGTGGAAGCTAACAGCTCTGAACTTGCTGTGGTTTTCCTTAAAAATAGGGGAGGCCATTTCCATTTATGCAGAACTGTAGGAAATCACAGGGACACGGATACAAAACCCTATGCTTGCTCGTCTCTCCTCCATGCTCTTTCTGTACATGGTCAGAGGCTCTGTTAGGAACGGATGGGTCTGGCAGCAGCAGCTCTGCTATAGAGAAATTGCCAGATTGCTGTACTCTATTCTCCTCTTCCAACTACAACAAAAACAACAACCAGAAAAAATAATTGCACAACAACATGATTCTCAAGCCTACTGATGCTTACCATGAATTGTGATTTAAATTACAATTTCTGTGGAAATACTTTTCTTTAGATGATGTGCAGAAAGCGCAAAATTAACATATCTGAATCCAGGAGTCGGGAAGTGAAAAACCTGTCACCCTTAAACATTAACACAGGCCTACTGAGGAACACAAGTACCTGCTTTTCTTGCCTAACATACTATCTTTTAACATTAATTGATTATATTTCTCTTAAGGCTTTATACTGGCCAGTTAGTGCAGGCTAAGAGCTTCTCCCATTTTTCTGCTCCAAGTCGATCCTCATGAAAATGTGTGACATTAAAATTCTACATTACTCAAAAATTATGTATCATTTTATTTGCCTTGTTTTGACTATTTTACAATTTAAAATGTTATTTCATGCCGTGAAAATTTTAACAGTGTAAATATTCTAAGTGGTCCTTGCTTGCTTTTAATCGCCTATGTTTTGGCACTAACTGGAAAAATTACTTGGTTTTATCGATCTTTTTTATAAAGCGATTCTTTATATTTTCTATTAAATCTGTCAGAATTTTTCTTCCATGGTAATGAACAGACGGGTTTTAATTTTTCACCCCATTAGGGTACAGGGATGTTTTAGAATGTACAGACTTCCCAGGGACCAGGATTTGTTTCTCAACTTCTAGTTAAAATTGGTGACTCTATGACATAAATAATACCATACGCTTAGGATTCCATGGCGGGTGCGGGTAAAAACGGGGCCACCTCCGACCCCTCACGGCGCTCTGCGGCCTGTGGCGGCCGTTTCCTCCCTCCCGCCGG